>NC_070647.1:1882400-1976500 GCF_947347685.1 Pleuronectes platessa
TATGCCAGCTTTGCACACCACTCATCAGCGCTCATGTCCGCTGGTGGGAGTGTGCTGACCTGTGTGTGTGCGCATCGGGATGGAACTCCGCCGTGCGCGATACAGAAAGCAGAGGAGAAATCTAAACGCGTGACCATGTGGCGGGGGGCGTGACCGTGGCGAAAAAAATTAAAAGAGGGGGTACGTGCGCCGGACCGTCCTCCTGACCTCTTGTCAAGTCGTGCGATCGACCCACACTGCCTTTGCGATGGACCGGTAGATCTCTCGCGGCACACTGGTTGAAAATTACTGATTTAAGATGCGTGCCGCCCGCCGGCCCAGTTTTTTTATTAATTTAAATCAAATAAAATGTTTACTTTTTTATTTAGGATGTGCACCTCCCGCAGGATGTGAGCCGCCCGCAGGATGTGTGCCGCAGGATGTGAGCCGCAGTTTGTGCGCCGCAGGATGGGAGCGCCCATTATTTTTTATTAATTTGATTTAATTTTAATTTTAAAAAAAATGATTTAGTATGTGCGCCTCCAGCAGGATGTGGGCCGCAGGATATGCGCCGCAGGATGTGCGTGGTAGGATGTGCGCCGCCGGATGTGCCTGCGCAGTTTTTTTATTAATTTGATTTAATAAAAAAAAAAGTTTTATAATTAAATATGTTTTTTATTTATGTGCGCCGGCCGCAGGATGTGCAGAGCACCCCGGCGCAGAGCCGGGGTGCATGAAGACACTTCAGCGAGGGTTCAGCAATTTCTGATCTCACACATTGTGTTATCCACAGCAGCAGTGGCAGAGCCCTGCGCGCGCTCTTCGCTGAACCCTCGCTTCCTCCTCATCCATCCATTTGCATGCACACATCGTGCAGAACCCCGCACCGGTGTCACAGCAGTATTTATCCATTTAGAGCATCGGACCGATTCCCTCACATCAGTGGATCCTTGCCTCCACTCTTGGATATTATTTGGAAAGTTTCTTAATTTTTATGTAAGTGATCTCCTGTGCGCTCTGTGCTCTGCAAGCTCTGCGCTCTCTGTGCGCTCTGCTCTCTGAGCTCTGCGCACTGTGAACGCTCTGCGCTCCCTGCGCTCTGGGTCGCTATGTGCGCCTGATGGCTCAGTCACGTTCACTGCAGTGAATTATTGATACACGCACAGTGTTAGAAGATATTATTAAAACCTGTTAATGACTTGGCTCCGTAACTCTGCGGTTAAATCTAATCTGAACGTAATTTGCTGTCAGTTGTTTCATATATTTTTTTATTAAAAGGCTCGTGGGGAACAGATATGTTGCGCGAGCAAAACTGATCTGTTGGTTTTAATGTAAATGATGAAGTGGATCAATAATCTGGCTTCAGTTCACCACCTCAAGTCTGCGTGCCCTCTTTCCCGTCTCCAAAACATTTTTACGCATGGGTCACAGTTTGCGTGGAAATACGCAAATTCTCCCGTCAACTTTGTTTTGATAAATCCCAACGTTTGCGTAGGATTCTTAAAGTGGGCTATGTTTGTTTAATGCATGGTATTTTAACTTTGTTGAATTGGGTCTGGAGCCTTTAACTTCTCCCTTTTTAATCTGTTATTTGTAACAAGTCCAGGCCAGTACTTCAACCGTTGCACATGATCCAGTGCTGTTTGATCAGTCTTTTAAAATAATTTGCACGTATTAAATAAATTGTATATTTCTGAAATCACAGCCTCCCGTCCTGTTTATTCTGGATATGTGTGGTGAACCCAATTGACATTCAACTGTCACCCTAAACCAGGGGTCAGCAATTTGCGGCTCCGGAGCCGCATGCGGCTCTTCAGCCCCTCTTTCCAAATAATATCTCAGAGTGGAGGCAAGGATCCACTGATGTGAGGGAATCGGTCCGATGCTCTAAATGGATAAATACTGCCGTGACACCGATGCGGGTTCTGCACGATGTGTGCATGCGAATGGAAGGATGAGGAGTCAGCGAGGGTTCAGCAATTTCTGATCTCACACATTGTGTTATCCACAGCAGCAGTGGCAGAGTATCAGTGTATTTTCTTTATTAGTGACATCACTGCTGTCCCATAAAGTCGCTCTTCACCTCCACCTCACTAACAAACACCTCGATGTCGGTGTCAGAGAGTTTCACTTCCTCTTCACATCGCTTGATGCCGTGCCTCCTTCAGGACTCACGGTGGAAACCCATTGGTCAGCTTCATAATTTAATATTCGAACTATAACAGCCAGGTATGCCAGCTTTGCACACCACTCATCAGCGCTCATGTCCGCTGGTGGGAGTGTGCTGACCTGTGTGTGTGCGCATCGGGATGGAACTCCGCCGTGCGCGATACAGAAAGCAGAGGAGAAATCTAAACGCGTGACCATGTGGCGGGGGGCGTGGCCGTGGCGAAAAAAATTAAAAGAGGGGGTACGTGCGCCGGACCGTCCTCCTGACCTCTTGTCAAGTCGTGCGATCGACCCACACTGCCTTTGCGATGGACCGGTAGATCTCTCGCGGCACACTGGTTGAAAATTACTGATTTAAGATGCGTGCCGCCCGCCGGCCCAGTTTTTTTATTAATTTAAATCAAATAAAATGTTTACTTTTTTATTTAGGATGTGCACCTCCCGCAGGATGTGAGCCGCCCGCAGGATGTGTGCCGCAGGATGTGAGCCGCAGTTTGTGCGCCGCAGGATGGGAGCGCCCATTATTTTTTATTAATTTGATTTAATTTAATTTAAAAAAAAATGATTTAGTATGTGCGCCTCCAGCAGGATGTGGGCCGCAGGATATGCGCCGCAGGATGTGCGTGGTAGGATGTGCGCCGCCGGATGTGCCTGCGCAGTTTTTTTATTAATTTGATTTAATAAAAAAAAAAGTTTTATAATTAAATATGTTTTTTATTTATGTGCGCCGGCCGCAGGATGTGCAGAGCACCCCGGCGCAGAGCCGGGGTGCATGAAGACACTTCAGCGAGGGTTCAGCAATTTCTGATCTCACACATTGTGTTATCCACAGCAGCAGTGGCAGAGCCCTGCGCGCGCTCTTCGCTGAACCCTCGCTTCCTCCTCATCCATCCATTTGCATGCACACATCGTGCAGAACCCCGCACCGGTGTCACAGCAGTATTTATCCATTTAGAGCATCGGACCGATTCCCTCACATCAGTGGATCCTTGCCTCCACTCTTGGATATTATTTGGAAAGCTTCTTAATTTTTATGTAAGTGATCTCCTGTGCGCTCTGTGCTCTGCAAGCTCTGCGCTCTCTGTGCGCTCTGCTCTCTGAGCTCTGCGCACTGTGAACGCTCTGCGCTCCCTGCGCTCTGGGTCGCTATGTGCGCCTGATGGCTCAGTCACGTTCACTGCAGTGAATTATTGATACACGCACAGTGTTAGAAGATATTATTAAAACCTGTTAATGACTTGGCTCCGTAACTCTGCGGTTAAATCTAATCTGAACGTAATTTGCTGTCAGTTGTTTCATATATTTTTTTATTAAAAGGCTCGTGGGGAACAGATATGTTGCGCGAGCAAAACTGATCTGTTGGTTTTAATGTAAATGATGAAGTGGATCAATAATCTGGCTTCAGTTCACCACCTCAAGTCTGCGTGCCCTCTTTCCCGTCTCCAAAACATTTTTACGCATGGGTCACAGTTTGCGTGGAAATACGCAAATTCTCCCGTCAACTTTGTTTTGATAAATCCCAACGTTTGCGTAGGATTCTTAAAGTGGGCTATGTTTGTTTAATGCATGGTATTTTAACTTTGTTGAATTGGGTCTGGAGCCTTTAACTTCTCCCTTTTTAATCTGTTATTTGTAACAAGTCCAGGCCAGTACTTCAACCGTTGCACATGATCCAGTGCTGTTTGATCAGTCTTTTAAAATAATTTGCACGTATTAAATAAATTGTATATTTCTGAAATCACAGCCTCCCGTCCTGTTTATTCTGGATATGTGTGGTGAACCCAATTGACATTCAACTGTCACCCTAAACCAGGGGTCAGCAATTTGCGGCTCCGGAGCCGCATGCGGCTCTTCAGCCCCTCTTTCCAAATAATATCTCAGAGTGGAGGCAAGGATCCACTGATGTGAGGGAATCGGTCCGATGCTCTAAATGGATAAATACTGCCGTGACACCGATGCGGGTTCTGCACGATGTGTGCATGCGAATGGAAGGATGAGGAGTCAGCGAGGGTTCAGCAATTTCTGATCTCACACATTGTGTTATCCACAGCAGCAGTGGCAGAGTATCAGTGTATTTTCTTTATTAGTGACATCACTGCTGTCCCATAAAGTCGCTCTTCACCTCCACCTCACTAACAAACACCTCGATGTCGGTGTCAGAGAGTTTCACTTCCTCTTCACATCGCTTGATGCCGTGCCTCCTTCAGGACTCACGGTGGAAACCCATTGGTCAGCTTCATAATTTAATATTCGAACTATAACAGCCAGGTATGCCAGCTTTGCACACCACTCATCAGCGCTCATGTCCGCTGGTGGGAGTGTGCTGACCTGTGTGTGTGCGCATCGGGATGGAACTCCGCCGTGCGCGATACAGAAAGCAGAGGAGAAATCTAAACGCGTGACCATGTGGCGGGGGGCGTGACCGTGGCGAAAAAAATTAAAAGAGGGGGTACGTGCGCCGGACCGTCCTCCTGACCTCTTGTCAAGTCGTGCGATCGACCCACACTGCCTTTGCGATGGACCGGTAGATCTCTCGCGGCACACTGGTTGAAAATTACTGATTTAAGATGCGTGCCGCCCGCCGGCCCAGTTTTTTTATTAATTTAAATCAAATAAAATGTTTACTTTTTTATTTAGGATGTGCACCTCCCGCAGGATGTGAGCCGCCCGCAGGATGTGTGCCGCAGGATGTGAGCCGCAGTTTGTGCGCCGCAGGATGGGAGCGCCCATTATTTTTTATTAATTTGATTTAATTTAATTTAAAAAAAAATGATTTAGTATGTGCGCCTCCAGCAGGATGTGGGCCGCAGGATATGCGCCGCAGGATGTGCGTGGTAGGATGTGCGCCGCCGGATGTGCCTGCGCAGTTTTTTTATTAATTTGATTTAATAAAAAAAAAAGTTTTATAATTAAATATGTTTTTTATTTATGTGCGCCGGCCGCAGGATGTGCAGAGCACCCCGGCGCAGAGCCGGGGTGCATGAAGACACTTCAGCGAGGGTTCAGCAATTTCTGATCTCACACATTGTGTTATCCACAGCAGCAGTGGCAGAGCCCTGCGCGCGCTCTTCGCTGAACCCTCGCTTCCTCCTCATCCATCCATTTGCATGCACACATCGTGCAGAACCCCGCACCGGTGTCACAGCAGTATTTATCCATTTAGAGCATCGGACCGATTCCCTCACATCAGTGGATCCTTGCCTCCACTCTTGGATATTATTTGGAAAGTTTCTTAATTTTTATGTAAGTGATCTCCTGTGCGCTCTGTGCTCTGCAAGCTCTGCGCTCTCTGTGCGCTCTGCTCTCTGAGCTCTGCGCACTGTGAACGCTCTGCGCTCCCTGCGCTCTGGGTCGCTATGTGCGCCTGATGGCTCAGTCACGTTCACTGCAGTGAATTATTGATACACGCACAGTGTTAGAAGATATTATTAAAACCTGTTAATGACTTGGCTCCGTAACTCTGCGGTTAAATCTAATCTGAACGTAATTTGCTGTCAGTTGTTTCATATATTTTTTTATTAAAAGGCTCGTGGGGAACAGATATGTTGCGCGAGCAAAACTGATCTGTTGGTTTTAATGTAAATGATGAAGTGGATCAATAATCTGGCTTCAGTTCACCACCTCAAGTCTGCGTGCCCACTTTCCCGTCTCCAAAACATTTTTACGCATGGGTCACAGTTTGCGTGGAAATACGCAAATTCTCCCGTCAACTTTGTTTTGATAAATCCCAACGTTTGCGTAGGATTCTTAAAGTGGGCTATGTTTGTTTAATGCATGGTATTTTAACTTTGTTGAATTGGGTCTGGAGCCTTTAACTTCTCCCTTTTTAATCTGTTATTTGTAACAAGTCCAGGCCAGTACTTCAACCGTTGCACATGATCCAGTGCTGTTTGATCAGTCTTTTAAAATAATTTGCACGTATTAAATAAATTGTATATTTCTGAAATCACAGCCTCCCGTCCTGTTTATTCTGGATATGTGTGGTGAACCCAATTGACATTCAACTGTCACCCTAAACCAGGGGTCAGCAATTTGCGGCTCCGGAGCCGCATGCGGCTCTTCAGCCCCTCTTTCCAAATAATATCTCAGAGTGGAGGCAAGGATCCACTGATGTGAGGGAATCGGTCCGATGCTCTAAATGGATAAATACTGCCGTGACACCGATGCGGGTTCTGCACGATGTGTGCATGCGAATGGAAGGATGAGGAGTCAGCGAGGGTTCAGCAATTTCTGATCTCACACATTGTGTTATCCACAGCAGCAGTGGCAGAGTATCAGTGTATTTTCTTTATTAGTGACATCACTGCTGTCCCATAAAGTCGCTCTTCACCTCCACCTCACTAACAAACACCTCGATGTCGGTGTCAGAGAGTTTCACTTCCTCTTCACATCTCTTGATGCCGTGCCTCCTTCAGGACTCACGGTGGAAACCCATTGGTCAGTTTCATAATTTAATATTCGAACTATAACAGCCAGGTATGGCAGCTTTGCACACCACTCATCAGCGCTCATGTCCGCTGGTGGGAGTGTGCTCACCCGTGTGTGTGCGCAATGGGATGGAACTCCGCCGTGCGCGATACAGAAAGCAGAGGAGAAATCTAAACGAGTGTCCATGTGGCGGGGGGGCGTGGCCGTGGCGAAAAAAATTAAAAGAGGGGGTACGTGCGCCGGAGCGTCCTCCTGACCTCTTGTCCAGTCGTGCGATAGACCCACACTGCCTTTGCGATGGACCGGTAGATCTCTCCCGGCACACTGGTTGAAAATTACTGATTTAAGATTTGCGCCGCCCGCCGGCACAGTTTTTTTATTAATTTAAATCAAATAAAATGTTTACTTTTTATTTAGGATGTGCACCTCCCGCAGGATGTGAGCCGCAGTTTGTGCGCCGCAGGATGGGAGCGCCCATATTTTTTTATTAATTTGATTTAATTTAATTTTTAAAAAAAATATTTAGGATGTGCGCCTCCCGCAGGATATGCGCCGCAAGATATGCGCGCCCATTTTTTTTTATTAATTTGATTTAATTTGATTTAAAAAAAAAAAAGTTTTATAATTAAATATGTTTTTTATTTATGTGCGCCTCCCGCAGGATGTGCGCCGCAGGATATGCGCCGCAGGATGTGTGCCACAGGATGTGCGCCGTAGGATGTGAGCTGCAGGATGTGCCGGCGCAGTTTTTTTATTAATTTGATTTAATAAAAAAAAAAGTTTTATAATTAAATATGTTTTTTATTTATGTGCGCCGGCCGCAGGATGTGCAGAGCACCCCGGCGCAGAGCCGGGGTGCATGAAGACACTTCAGCGAGGGTTCAGCAATTTCTGATCTCACACATTGTGTTATCCACAGCAGCAGTGGCAGAGTATCAGTGTATTTTCTTTATTAGTGACATCACTGCTGTCCCATAAAGTCGCTCTTCACCTCCACCTCACTAACAAACACCTCGATGTCGGTGTCAGAGAGTTTCACTTCCTCTTCACATCGCTTGATGCCGTGCCTCCTTCAGGACTCACGGTGGAAACCCATTGGTCAGCTTCATAATTTAATATTCGAACTATAACAGCCAGGTATGCCAGCTTTGCACACCACTCATCAGCGCTCATGTCCGCTGGTGGGAGTGTGCTGACCTGTGTGTGTGCGCATCGGGATGGAACTCCGCCGTGCGCGATACAGAAAGCAGAGGAGAAATCTAAACGCGTGACCATGTGGCGGGGGGCGTGACCGTGGCGAAAAAAATTAAAAGAGGGGGTACGTGCGCCGGACCGTCCTCCTGACCTCTTGTCAAGTCGTGCGATCGACCCACACTGCCTTTGCGATGGACCGGTAGATCTCTCGCGGCACACTGGTTGAAAATTACTGATTTAAGATGCGTGCCGCCCGCCGGCCCAGTTTTTTTATTAATTTAAATCAAATAAAATGTTTACTTTTTTATTTAGGATGTGCACCTCCCGCAGGATGTGAGCCGCCCGCAGGATGTGTGCCGCAGGATGTGAGCCGCAGTTTGTGCGCCGCAGGATGGGAGCGCCCATTATTTTTTATTAATTTGATTTAATTTAATTTAAAAAAAAATGATTTAGTATGTGCGCCTCCAGCAGGATGTGGGCCGCAGGATATGCGCCGCAGGATGTGCGTGGTAGGATGTGCGCCGCCGGATGTGCCTGCGCAGTTTTTTTATTAATTTGATTTAATAAAAAAAAAAGTTTTATAATTAAATATGTTTTTTATTTATGTGCGCCGGCCGCAGGATGTGCAGAGCACCCCGGCGCAGAGCCGGGGTGCATGAAGACACTTCAGCGAGGGTTCAGCAATTTCTGATCTCACACATTGTGTTATCCACAGCAGCAGTGGCAGAGCCCTGCGCGCACTCTTCGCTGAACCCTCGCTTCCTCCTCATCCATCCATTTGCATGCACACATCGTGCAGAACCCCGCACCGGTGTCACAGCAGTATTTATCCATTTAGAGCATCGGACCGATTCCCTCACATCAGTGGATCCTTGCCTCCACTCTTGGATATTATTTGGAAAGTTTCTTAATTTTTATGTAAGTGATCTCCTGTGCGCTCTGTGCTCTGCAAGCTCTGCGCTCTCTGTGCGCTCTGCTCTCTGAGCTCTGCGCACTGTGAACGCTCTGCGCTCCCTGCGCTCTGGGTCGCTATGTGCGCCTGATGGCTCAGTCACGTTCACTGCAGTGAATTATTGATACACGCACAGTGTTAGAAGATATTATTAAAACCTGTTAATGACTTGGCTCCGTAACTCTGCGGTTAAATCTAATCTGAACGTAATTTGCTGTCAGTTGTTTCATATATTTTTTTATTAAAAGGCTCGTGGGGAACAGATATGTTGCGCGAGCAAAACTGATCTGTTGGTTTTAATGTAAATGATGAAGTGGATCAATAATCTGGCTTCAGTTCACCACCTCAAGTCTGCGTGCCCACTTTCCCGTCTCCAAAACATTTTTACGCATGGGTCACAGTTTGCGTGGAAATACGCAAATTCTCCCGTCAACTTTGTTTTGATAAATCCCAACGTTTGCGTAGGATTCTTAAAGTGGGCTATGTTTGTTTAATGCATGGTATTTTAACTTTGTTGAATTGGGTCTGGAGCCTTTAACTTCTCCCTTTTTAATCTGTTATTTGTAACAAGTCCAGGCCAGTACTTCAACCGTTGCACATGATCCAGTGCTGTTTGATCAGTCTTTTTAAATAATTTGCACGTATTAAATAAATTGTATATTTCTGAAATCACAGCCTCCCGTCCTGTTTATTCTGGATATGTGTGGTGAACCCAATTGACATTCAACTGTCACCCTAAACCAGGGGTCAGCAATTTGCGGCTCCGGAGCCGCATGCGGCTCTTCAGCCCCTCTTTCCAAATAATATCTCAGAGTGGAGGCAAGGATCCACTGATGTGAGGGAATCGGTCCGATGCTCTAAATGGATAAATACTGCCGTGACACCGATGCGGGTTCTGCACGATGTGTGCATGCGAATGGAAGGATGAGGAGTCAGCGAGGGTTCAGCAATTTCTGATCTCACACATTGTGTTATCCACAGCAGCAGTGGCAGAGTATCAGTGTATTTTCTTTATTAGTGACATCACTGCTGTCCCATAAAGTCGCTCTTCACCTCCACCTCACTAACAAACACCTCGATGTCGGTGTCAGAGAGTTTCACTTCCTCTTCACATCGCTTGATGCCGTGCCTCCTTCAGGACTCACGGTGGAAACCCATTGGTCAGCTTCATAATTTAATATTCGAACTATAACAGCCAGGTATGCCAGCTTTGCACACCACTCATCAGCGCTCATGTCCGCTGGTGGGAGTGTGCTGACCTGTGTGTGTGCGCATCGGGATGGAACTCCGCCGTGCGCGATACAGAAAGCAGAGGAGAAATCTAAACGCGTGACCATGTGGCGGGGGGCGTGACCGTGGCGAAAAAAATTAAAAGAGGGGGTACGTGCGCCGGACCGTCCTCCTGACCTCTTGTCAAGTCGTGCGATCGACCCACACTGCCTTTGCGATGGACCGGTAGATCTCTCGCGGCACACTGGTTGAAAATTACTGATTTAAGATGCGTGCCGCCCGCCGGCCCAGTTTTTTTATTAATTTAAATCAAATAAAATGTTTACTTTTTTATTTAGGATGTGCACCTCCCGCAGGATGTGAGCCGCCCGCAGGATGTGTGCCGCAGGATGTGAGCCGCAGTTTGTGCGCCGCAGGATGGGAGCGCCCATTATTTTTTATTAATTTGATTTAATTTAATTTAAAAAAAAATGATTTAGTATGTGCGCCTCCAGCAGGATGTGGGCCGCAGGATATGCGCCGCAGGATGTGCGTGGTAGGATGTGCGCCGCCGGATGTGCCTGCGCAGTTTTTTTATTAATTTGATTTAATAAAAAAAAAAGTTTTATAATTAAATATGTTTTTTATTTATGTGCGCCGGCCGCAGGATGTGCAGAGCACCCCGGCGCAGAGCCGGGGTGCATGAAGACACTTCAGCGAGGGTTCAGCAATTTCTGATCTCACACATTGTGTTATCCACAGCAGCAGTGGCAGAGCCCTGCGCGCGCTCTTCGCTGAACCCTCGCTTCCTCCTCATCCATCCATTTGCATGCACACATCGTGCAGAACCCCGCACCGGTGTCACAGCAGTATTTATCCATTTAGAGCATCGGACCGATTCCCTCACATCAGTGGATCCTTGCCTCCACTCTTGGATATTATTTGGAAAGTTTCTTAATTTTTATGTAAGTGATCTCCTGTGCGCTCTGTGCTCTGCAAGCTCTGCGCTCTCTGTGCGCTCTGCTCTCTGAGCTCTGCGCACTGTGAACGCTCTGCGCTCCCTGCGCTCTGGGTCGCTATGTGCGCCTGATGGCTCAGTCACGTTCACTGCAGTGAATTATTGATACACGCACAGTGTTAGAAGATATTATTAAAACCTGTTAATGACTTGGCTCCGTAACTCTGCGGTTAAATCTAATCTGAACGTAATTTGCTGTCAGTTGTTTCATATATTTTTTTATTAAAAGGCTCGTGGGGAACAGATATGTTGCGCGAGCAAAACTGATCTGTTGGTTTTAATGTAAATGATGAAGTGGATCAATAATCTGGCTTCAGTTCACCACCTCAAGTCTGCGTGCCCTCTTTCCCGTCTCCAAAACATTTTTACGCATGGGTCACAGTTTGCGTGGAAATACGCAAATTCTCCCGTCAACTTTGTTTTGATAAATCCCAACGTTTGCGTAGGATTCTTAAAGTGGGCTATGTTTGTTTAATGCATGGTATTTTAACTTTGTTGAATTGGGTCTGGAGCCTTTAACTTCTCCCTTTTTAATCTGTTATTTGTAACAAGTCCAGGCCAGTACTTCAACCGTTGCACATGATCCAGTGCTGTTTGATCAGTCTTTTAAAATAATTTGCACGTATTAAATAAATTGTATATTTCTGAAATCACAGCCTCCCGTCCTGTTTATTCTGGATATGTGTGGTGAACCCAATTGACATTCAACTGTCACCCTAAACCAGGGGTCAGCAATTTGCGGCTCCGGAGCCGCATGCGGCTCTTCAGCCCCTCTTTCCAAATAATATCTCAGAGTGGAGGCAAGGATCCACTGATGTGAGGGAATCGGTCCGATGCTCTAAATGGATAAATACTGCCGTGACACCGATGCGGGTTCTGCACGATGTGTGCATGCGAATGGAAGGATGAGGAGTCAGCGAGGGTTCAGCAATTTCTGATCTCACACATTGTGTTATCCACAGCAGCAGTGGCAGAGTATCAGTGTATTTTCTTTATTAGTGACATCACTGCTGTCCCATAAAGTCGCTCTTCACCTCCACCTCACTAACAAACACCTCGATGTCGGTGTCAGAGAGTTTCACTTCCTCTTCACATCGCTTGATGCCGTGCCTCCTTCAGGACTCACGGTGGAAACCCATTGGTCAGCTTCATAATTTAATATTCGAACTATAACAGCCAGGTATGCCAGCTTTGCACACCACTCATCAGCGCTCATGTCCGCTGGTGGGAGTGTGCTGACCTGTGTGTGTGCGCATCGGGATGGAACTCCGCCGTGCGCGATACAGAAAGCAGAGGAGAAATCTAAACGCGTGACCATGTGGCGGGGGGCGTGACCGTGGCGAAAAAAATTAAAAGAGGGGGTACGTGCGCCGGACCGTCCTCCTGACCTCTTGTCAAGTCGTGCGATCGACCCACACTGCCTTTGCGATGGACCGGTAGATCTCTCGCGGCACACTGGTTGAAAATTACTGATTTAAGATGCGTGCCGCCCGCCGGCCCAGTTTTTTTATTAATTTAAATCAAATAAAATGTTTACTTTTTTATTTAGGATGTGCACCTCCCGCAGGATGTGAGCCGCCCGCAGGATGTGTGCCGCAGGATGTGAGCCGCAGTTTGTGCGCCGCAGGATGGGAGCGCCCATTATTTTTTATTAATTTGATTTAATTTAATTAAAAAAAAAATGATTTAGTATGTGCGCCTCCAGCAGGATGTGGGCCGCAGGATATGTTCCGCAGGATGTGCGTGGTAGGATGTGCGCCGCCGGATGTGCCTGCGCAGTTTTTTTATTAATTTGATTTAATAAAAAAAAAAGTTTTATAATTAAATATGTTTTTTATTTATGTGCGCCGGCCGCAGGATGTGCAGAGCACCCCGGCGCAGAGCCGGGGTGCATGAAGACACTTCAGCGAGGGTTCAGCAATTTCTGATCTCACACATTGTGTTATCCACAGCAGCAGTGGCAGAGCCCTGCGCGCGCTCTTCGCTGAACCCTCGCTTCCTCCTCATCCATCCATTTGCATGCACACATCGTGCAGAACCCCGCACCGGTGTCACAGCAGTATTTATCCATTTAGAGCATCGGACCGATTCCCTCACATCAGTGGATCCTTGCCTCCACTCTTGGATATTATTTGGAAAGTTTCTTAATTTTTATGTAAGTGATCTCCTGTGCGCTCTGTGCTCTGCAAGCTCTGCGCTCTCTGTGCGCTCTGCTCTCTGAGCTCTGCGCACTGTGAACGCTCTGCGCTCCCTGCGCTCTGGGTCGCTATGTGCGCCTGATGGCTCAGTCACGTTCACTGCAGTGAATTATTGATACACGCACAGTGTTAGAAGATATTATTAAAACCTGTTAATGACTTGGCTCCGTAACTCTGCGGTTAAATCTAATCTGAACGTAATTTGCTGTCAGTTGTTTCATATATTTTTTTATTAAAAGGCTCGTGGGGAACAGATATGTTGCGCGAGCAAAACTGATCTGTTGGTTTTAATGTAAATGATGAAGTGGATCAATAATCTGGCTTCAGTTCACCACCTCAAGTCTGCGTGCCCACTTTCCCGTCTCCAAAACATTTTTACGCATGGGTCACAGTTTGCGTGGAAATACGCAAATTCTCCCGTCAACTTTGTTTTGATAAATCCCAACGTTTGCGTAGGATTCTTAAAGTGGGCTATGTTTGTTTAATGCATGGTATTTTAACTTTGTTGAATTGGGTCTGGAGCCTTTAACTTCTCCCTTTTTAATCTGTTATTTGTAACAAGTCCAGGCCAGTACTTCAACCGTTGCACATGATCCAGTGCTGTTTGATCAGTCTTTTAAAATAATTTGCACGTATTAAATAAATTGTATATTTCTGAAATCACAGCCTCCCGTCCTGTTTATTCTGGATATGTGTGGTGAACCCAATTGACATTCAACTGTCACCCTAAACCAGGGGTCAGCAATTTGCGGCTCCGGAGCCGCATGCGGCTCTTCAGCCCCTCTTTCCAAATAATATCTCAGAGTGGAGGCAAGGATCCACTGATGTGAGGGAATCGGTCCGATGCTCTAAATGGATAAATACTGCCGTGACACCGATGCGGGTTCTGCACGATGTGTGCATGCGAATGGAAGGATGAGGAGTCAGCGAGGGTTCAGCAATTTCTGATCTCACACATTGTGTTATCCACAGCAGCAGTGGCAGAGTATCAGTGTATTTTCTTTATTAGTGACATCACTGCTGTCCCATAAAGTCGCTCTTCACCTCCACCTCACTAACAAACACCTCGATGTCGGTGTCAGAGAGTTTCACTTCCTCTTCACATCGCTTGATGCCGTGCCTCCTTCAGGACTCACGGTGGAAACCCATTGGTCAGCTTCATAATTTAATATTCGAACTATAACAGCCAGGTATGCCAGCTTTGCACACCACTCATCAGCGCTCATGTCCGCTGGTGGGAGTGTGCTGACCTGTGTGTGTGCGCATCGGGATGGAACTCCGCCGTGCGCGATACAGAAAGCAGAGGAGAAATCTAAACGCGTGACCATGTGGCGGGGGGCGTGACCGTGGCGAAAAAAATTAAAAGAGGGGGTACGTGCGCCGGACCGTCCTCCTGACCTCTTGTCAAGTCGTGCGATCGACCCACACTGCCTTTGCGATGGACCGGTAGATCTCTCGCGGCACACTGGTTGAAAATTACTGATTTAAGATGCGTGCCGCCCGCCGGCCCAGTTTTTTTATTAATTTAAATCAAATAAAATGTTTACTTTTTTATTTAGGATGTGCACCTCCCGCAGGATGTGAGCCGCCCGCAGGATGTGTGCCGCAGGATGTGAGCCGCAGTTTGTGCGCCGCAGGATGGGAGCGCCCATTATTTTTTATTAATTTGATTTAATTTAATTTAAAAAAAAATGATTTAGTATGTGCGCCTCCAGCAGGATGTGGGCCGCAGGATATGCGCCGCAGGATGTGCGTGGTAGGATGTGCGCCGCCGGATGTGCCTGCGCAGTTTTTTTATTAATTTGATTTAATAAAAAAAAAAGTTTTATAATTAAATATGTTTTTTATTTATGTGCGCCGGCCGCAGGATGTGCAGAGCACCCCGGCGCAGAGCCGGGGTGCATGAAGACACTTCAGCGAGGGTTCAGCAATTTCTGATCTCACACATTGTGTTATCCACAGCAGCAGTGGCAGAGCCCTGCGCGCGCTCTTCGCTGAACCCTCGCTTCCTCCTCATCCATCCATTTGCATGCACACATCGTGCAGAACCCCGCACCGGTGTCACAGCAGTATTTATCCATTTAGAGCATCGGACCGATTCCCTCACATCAGTGGATCCTTGCCTCCACTCTTGGATATTATTTGGAAAGTTTCTTAATTTTTATGTAAGTGATCTCCTGTGCGCTCTGTGCTCTGCAAGCTCTGCGCTCTCTGTGCGCTCTGCTCTCTGAGCTCTGCGCACTGTGAACGCTCTGCGCTCCCTGCGCTCTGGGTCGCTATGTGCGCCTGATGGCTCAGTCACGTTCACTGCAGTGAATTATTGATACACGCACAGTGTTAGAAGATATTATTAAAACCTGTTAATGACTTGGCTCCGTAACTCTGCGGTTAAATCTAATCTGAACGTAATTTGCTGTCAGTTGTTTCATATATTTTTTTATTAAAAGGCTCGTGGGGAACAGATATGTTGCGCGAGCAAAACTGATCTGTTGGTTTTAATGTAAATGATGAAGTGGATCAATAATCTGGCTTCAGTTCACCACCTCAAGTCTGCGTGCCCTCTTTCCCGTCTCCAAAACATTTTTACGCATGGGTCACAGTTTGCGTGGAAATACGCAAATTCTCCCGTCAACTTTGTTTTGATAAATCCCAACGTTTGCGTAGGATTCTTAAAGTGGGCTATGTTTGTTTAATGCATGGTATTTTAACTTTGTTGAATTGGGTCTGGAGCCTTTAACTTCTCCCTTTTTAATCTGTTATTTGTAACAAGTCCAGGCCAGTACTTCAACCGTTGCACATGATCCAGTGCTGTTTGATCAGTCTTTTAAAATAATTTGCACGTATTAAATAAATTGTATATTTCTGAAATCACAGCCTCCCGTCCTGTTTATTCTGGATATGTGTGGTGAACCCAATTGACATTCAACTGTCACCCTAAACCAGGGGTCAGCAATTTGCGGCTCCGGAGCCGCATGCGGCTCTTCAGCCCCTCTTTCCAAATAATATCTCAGAGTGGAGGCAAGGATCCACTGATGTGAGGGAATCGGTCCGATGCTCTAAATGGATAAATACTGCCGTGACACCGATGCGGGTTCTGCACGATGTGTGCATGCGAATGGAAGGATGAGGAGTCAGCGAGGGTTCAGCAATTTCTGATCTCACACATTGTGTTATCCACAGCAGCAGTGGCAGAGTATCAGTGTATTTTCTTTATTAGTGACATCACTGCTGTCCCATAAAGTCGCTCTTCACCTCCACCTCACTAACAAACACCTCGATGTCGGTGTCAGAGAGTTTCACTTCCTCTTCACATCGCTTGATGCCGTGCCTCCTTCAGGACTCACGGTGGAAACCCATTGGTCAGCTTCATAATTTAATATTCGAACTATAACAGCCAGGTATGCCAGCTTTGCACACCACTCATCAGCGCTCATGTCCGCTGGTGGGAGTGTGCTGACCTGTGTGTGTGCGCATCGGGATGGAACTCCGCCGTGCGCGATACAGAAAGCAGAGGAGAAATCTAAACGCGTGACCATGTGGCGGGGGGCGTGACCGTGGCGAAAAAAATTAAAAGAGGGGGTACGTGCGCCGGACCGTCCTCCTGACCTCTTGTCAAGTCGTGCGATCGACCCACACTGCCTTTGCGATGGACCGGTAGATCTCTCGCGGCACACTGGTTGAAAATTACTGATTTAAGATGCGTGCCGCCCGCCGGCCCAGTTTTTTTATTAATTTAAATCAAATAAAATGTTTACTTTTTTATTTAGGATGTGCACCTCCCGCAGGATGTGAGCCGCCCGCAGGATGTGTGCCGCAGGATGTGAGCCGCAGTTTGTGCGCCGCAGGATGGGAGCGCCCATTATTTTTTATTAATTTGATTTAATTTAATTAAAAAAAAAATGATTTAGTATGTGCGCCTCCAGCAGGATGTGGGCCGCAGGATATGTTCCGCAGGATGTGCGTGGTAGGATGTGCGCCGCCGGATGTGCCTGCGCAGTTTTTTTATTAATTTGATTTAATAAAAAAAAAAGTTTTATAATTAAATATGTTTTTTATTTATGTGCGCCGGCCGCAGGATGTGCAGAGCACCCCGGCGCAGAGCCGGGGTGCATGAAGACACTTCAGCGAGGGTTCAGCAATTTCTGATCTCACACATTGTGTTATCCACAGCAGCAGTGGCAGAGCCCTGCGCGCGCTCTTCGCTGAACCCTCGCTTCCTCCTCATCCATCCATTTGCATGCACACATCGTGCAGAACCCCGCACCGGTGTCACAGCAGTATTTATCCATTTAGAGCATCGGACCGATTCCCTCACATCAGTGGATCCTTGCCTCCACTCTTGGATATTATTTGGAAAGTTTCTTAATTTTTATGTAAGTGATCTCCTGTGCGCTCTGTGCTCTGCAAGCTCTGCGCTCTCTGTGCGCTCTGCTCTCTGAGCTCTGCGCACTGTGAACGCTCTGCGCTCCCTGCGCTCTGGGTCGCTATGTGCGCCTGATGGCTCAGTCACGTTCACTGCAGTGAATTATTGATACACGCACAGTGTTAGAAGATATTATTAAAACCTGTTAATGACTTGGCTCCGTAACTCTGCGGTTAAATCTAATCTGAACGTAATTTGCTGTCAGTTGTTTCATATATTTTTTTATTAAAAGGCTCGTGGGGAACAGATATGTTGCGCGAGCAAAACTGATCTGTTGGTTTTAATGTAAATGATGAAGTGGATCAATAATCTGGCTTCAGTTCACCACCTCAAGTCTGCGTGCCCACTTTCCCGTCTCCAAAACATTTTTACGCATGGGTCACAGTTTGCGTGGAAATACGCAAATTCTCCCGTCAACTTTGTTTTGATAAATCCCAACGTTTGCGTAGGATTCTTAAAGTGGGCTATGTTTGTTTAATGCATGGTATTTTAACTTTGTTGAATTGGGTCTGGAGCCTTTAACTTCTCCCTTTTTAATCTGTTATTTGTAACAAGTCCAGGCCAGTACTTCAACCGTTGCACATGATCCAGTGCTGTTTGATCAGTCTTTTAAAATAATTTGCACGTATTAAATAAATTGTATATTTCTGAAATCACAGCCTCCCGTCCTGTTTATTCTGGATATGTGTGGTGAACCCAATTGACATTCAACTGTCACCCTAAACCAGGGGTCAGCAATTTGCGGCTCCGGAGCCGCATGCGGCTCTTCAGCCCCTCTTTCCAAATAATATCTCAGAGTGGAGGCAAGGATCCACTGATGTGAGGGAATCGGTCCGATGCTCTAAATGGATAAATACTGCCGTGACACCGATGCGGGTTCTGCACGATGTGTGCATGCGAATGGAAGGATGAGGAGTCAGCGAGGGTTCAGCAATTTCTGATCTCACACATTGTGTTATCCACAGCAGCAGTGGCAGAGTATCAGTGTATTTTCTTTATTAGTGACATCACTGCTGTCCCATAAAGTCGCTCTTCACCTCCACCTCACTAACAAACACCTCGATGTCGGTGTCAGAGAGTTTCACTTCCTCTTCACATCGCTTGATGCCGTGCCTCCTTCAGGACTCACGGTGGAAACCCATTGGTCAGCTTCATAATTTAATATTCGAACTATAACAGCCAGGTATGCCAGCTTTGCACACCACTCATCAGCGCTCATGTCCGCTGGTGGGAGTGTGCTGACCTGTGTGTGTGCGCATCGGGATGGAACTCCGCCGTGCGCGATACAGAAAGCAGAGGAGAAATCTAAACGCGTGACCATGTGGCGGGGGGCGTGACCGTGGCGAAAAAAATTAAAAGAGGGGGTACGTGCGCCGGACCGTCCTCCTGACCTCTTGTCAAGTCGTGCGATCGACCCACACTGCCTTTGCGATGGACCGGTAGATCTCTCGCGGCACACTGGTTGAAAATTACTGATTTAAGATGCGTGCCGCCCGCCGGCCCAGTTTTTTTATTAATTTAAATCAAATAAAATGTTTACTTTTTTATTTAGGATGTGCACCTCCCGCAGGATGTGAGCCGCCCGCAGGATGTGTGCCGCAGGATGTGAGCCGCAGTTTGTGCGCCGCAGGATGGGAGCGCCCATTATTTTTTATTAATTTGATTTAATTTAATTTAAAAAAAAATGATTTAGTATGTGCGCCTCCAGCAGGATGTGGGCCGCAGGATATGCGCCGCAGGATGTGCGTGGTAGGATGTGCGCCGCCGGATGTGCCTGCGCAGTTTTTTTATTAATTTGATTTAATAAAAAAAAAAGTTTTATAATTAAATATGTTTTTTATTTATGTGCGCCGGCCGCAGGATGTGCAGAGCACCCCGGCGCAGAGCCGGGGTGCATGAAGACACTTCAGCGAGGGTTCAGCAATTTCTGATCTCACACATTGTGTTATCCACAGCAGCAGTGGCAGAGCCCTGCGCGCGCTCTTCGCTGAACCCTCGCTTCCTCCTCATCCATCCATTTGCATGCACACATCGTGCAGAACCCCGCACCGGTGTCACAGCAGTATTTATCCATTTAGAGCATCGGACCGATTCCCTCACATCAGTGGATCCTTGCCTCCACTCTTGGATATTATTTGGAAAGTTTCTTAATTTTTATGTAAGTGATCTCCTGTGCGCTCTGTGCTCTGCAAGCTCTGCGCTCTCTGTGCGCTCTGCTCTCTGAGCTCTGCGCACTGTGAACGCTCTGCGCTCCCTGCGCTCTGGGTCGCTATGTGCGCCTGATGGCTCAGTCACGTTCACTGCAGTGAATTATTGATACACGCACAGTGTTAGAAGATATTATTAAAACCTGTTAATGACTTGGCTCCGTAACTCTGCGGTTAAATCTAATCTGAACGTAATTTGCTGTCAGTTGTTTCATATATTTTTTTATTAAAAGGCTCGTGGGGAACAGATATGTTGCGCGAGCAAAACTGATCTGTTGGTTTTAATGTAAATGATGAAGTGGATCAATAATCTGGCTTCAGTTCACCACCTCAAGTCTGCGTGCCCTCTTTCCCGTCTCCAAAACATTTTTACGCATGGGTCACAGTTTGCGTGGAAATACGCAAATTCTCCCGTCAACTTTGTTTTGATAAATCCCAACGTTTGCGTAGGATTCTTAAAGTGGGCTATGTTTGTTTAATGCATGGTATTTTAACTTTGTTGAATTGGGTCTGGAGCCTTTAACTTCTCCCTTTTTAATCTGTTATTTGTAACAAGTCCAGGCCAGTACTTCAACCGTTGCACATGATCCAGTGCTGTTTGATCAGTCTTTTAAAATAATTTGCACGTATTAAATAAATTGTATATTTCTGAAATCACAGCCTCCCGTCCTGTTTATTCTGGATATGTGTGGTGAACCCAATTGACATTCAACTGTCACCCTAAACCAGGGGTCAGCAATTTGCGGCTCCGGAGCCGCATGCGGCTCTTCAGCCCCTCTTTCCAAATAATATCTCAGAGTGGAGGCAAGGATCCACTGATGTGAGGGAATCGGTCCGATGCTCTAAATGGATAAATACTGCCGTGACACCGATGCGGGTTCTGCACGATGTGTGCATGCGAATGGAAGGATGAGGAGTCAGCGAGGGTTCAGCAATTTCTGATCTCACACATTGTGTTATCCACAGCAGCAGTGGCAGAGTATCAGTGTATTTTCTTTATTAGTGACATCACTGCTGTCCCATAAAGTCGCTCTTCACCTCCACCTCACTAACAAACACCTCGATGTCGGTGTCAGAGAGTTTCACTTCCTCTTCACATCGCTTGATGCCGTGCCTCCTTCAGGACTCACGGTGGAAACCCATTGGTCAGCTTCATAATTTAATATTCGAACTATAACAGCCAGGTATGCCAGCTTTGCACACCACTCATCAGCGCTCATGTCCACTGGTGGGAGTGTGCTGACCTGTGTGTGTGCGCATCGGGATGGAACTCCGCCGTGCGCGATACAGAAAGCAGAGGAGAAATCTAAACGCGTGACCATGTGGCGGGGGGCGTGACCGTGGCGAAAAAAATTAAAAAAGGGGGTACGTGCGCCGGACCGTCCTCCTGACCTCTTGTCAAGTCGTGCGATCGACCCACACTGCCTTTGCGATGGACCGGTAGATCTCTCGCGGCACACTGGTTGAAAATTACTGATTTAAGATTTGCGCCGCCCGCCGGCACAGTTTTTTTATTAATTTAAATCAAATAAAATGTTTACTTTTTATTTAGGATGTGCACCTCCCGCAGGATGTGAGCCGCAGTTTGTGCGCCGCAGGATGGGAGCGCCCATATTTTTTTATTAATTTGATTTAATTTAATTTTTAAAAAAAATATTTAGGATGTGCGCCTCCCGCAGGATATGCGCCGCAAGATATGCGCGCCCATTTTTTTTTATTAATTTGATTTAATTTGATTTAAAAAAAAAAAAGTTTTATAATTAAATATGTTTTTTATTTATGTGCGCCTCCCGCAGGATGTGCGCCGCAGGATATGCGCCGCAGGATGTGTGCCACAGGATGTGCGCCGTAGGATGTGAGCTGCAGGATGTGCCGGCGCAGTTTTTTTATTAATTTGATTTAATAAAAAAAAAAGTTTTATAATTAAATATGTTTTTTATTTATGTGCGCCGGCCGCAGGATGTGCAGAGCACCCCGGCGCAGAGCCGGGGTGCATGAAGACACTTCAGCGAGGGTTCAGCAATTTCTGATCTCACACATTGTGTTATCCACAGCAGCAGTGGCAGAGTATCAGTGTATTTTCTTTATTAGTGACATCACTGCTGTCCCATAAAGTCGCTCTTCACCTCCACCTCACTAACAAACACCTCGATGTCGGTGTCAGAGAGTTTCACTTCCTCTTCACATCGCTTGATGCCGTGCCTCCTTCAGGACTCACGGTGGAAACCCATTGGTCAGCTTCATAATTTAATATTCGAACTATAACAGCCAGGTATGCCAGCTTTGCACACCACTCATCAGCGCTCATGTCCGCTGGTGGGAGTGTGCTGACCTGTGTGTGTGCGCATCGGGATGGAACTCCGCCGTGCGCGATACAGAAAGCAGAGGAGAAATCTAAACGCGTGACCATGTGGCGGGGGGCGTGACCGTGGCGAAAAAAATTAAAAGAGGGGGTACGTGCGCCGGACCGTCCTCCTGACCTCTTGTCAAGTCGTGCGATCGACCCACACTGCCTTTGCGATGGACCGGTAGATCTCTCGCGGCACACTGGTTGAAAATTACTGATTTAAGATGCGTGCCGCCCGCCGGCCCAGTTTTTTTATTAATTTAAATCAAATAAAATGTTTACTTTTTTATTTAGGATGTGCACCTCCCGCAGGATGTGAGCCGCCCGCAGGATGTGTGCCGCAGGATGTGAGCCGCAGTTTGTGCGCCGCAGGATGGGAGCGCCCATTATTTTTTATTAATTTGATTTAATTTAATTTAAAAAAAAATGATTTAGTATGTGCGCCTCCAGCAGGATGTGGGCCGCAGGATATGCGCCGCAGGATGTGCGTGGTAGGATGTGCGCCGCCGGATGTGCCTGCGCAGTTTTTTTATTAATTTGATTTAATAAAAAAAAAAGTTTTATAATTAAATATGTTTTTTATTTATGTGCGCCGGCCGCAGGATGTGCAGAGCACCCCGGCGCAGAGCCGGGGTGCATGAAGACACTTCAGCGAGGGTTCAGCAATTTCTGATCTCACACATTGTGTTATCCACAGCAGCAGTGGCAGAGCCCTGCGCGCGCTCTTCGCTGAACCCTCGCTTCCTCCTCATCCATCCATTTGCATGCACACATCGTGCAGAACCCCGCACCGGTGTCACAGCAGTATTTATCCATTTAGAGCATCGGACCGATTCCCTCACATCAGTGGATCCTTGCCTCCACTCTTGGATATTATTTGGAAAGTTTCTTAATTTTTATGTAAGTGATCTCCTGTGCGCTCTGTGCTCTGCAAGCTCTGCGCTCTCTGTGCGCTCTGCTCTCTGAGCTCTGCGCACTGTGAACGCTCTGCGCTCCCTGCGCTCTGGGTCGCTATGTGCGCCTGATGGCTCAGTCACGTTCACTGCAGTGAATTATTGATACACGCACAGTGTTAGAAGATATTATTAAAACCTGTTAATGACTTGGCTCCGTAACTCTGCGGTTAAATCTAATCTGAACGTAATTTGCTGTCAGTTGTTTCATATATTTTTTTATTAAAAGGCTCGTGGGGAACAGATATGTTGCGCGAGCAAAACTGATCTGTTGGTTTTAATGTAAATGATGAAGTGGATCAATAATCTGGCTTCAGTTCACCACCTCAAGTCTGCGTGCCCTCTTTCCCGTCTCCAAAACATTTTTACGCATGGGTCACAGTTTGCGTGGAAATACGCAAATTCTCCCGTCAACTTTGTTTTGATAAATCCCAACGTTTGCGTAGGATTCTTAAAGTGGGCTATGTTTGTTTAATGCATGGTATTTTAACTTTGTTGAATTGGGTCTGGAGCCTTTAACTTCTCCCTTTTTAATCTGTTATTTGTAACAAGTCCAGGCCAGTACTTCAACCGTTGCACATGATCCAGTGCTGTTTGATCAGTCTTTTAAAATAATTTGCACGTATTAAATAAATTGTATATTTCTGAAATCACAGCCTCCCGTCCTGTTTATTCTGGATATGTGTGGTGAACCCAATTGACATTCAACTGTCACCCTAAACCAGGGGTCAGCAATTTGCGGCTCCGGAGCCGCATGCGGCTCTTCAGCCCCTCTTTCCAAATAATATCTCAGAGTGGAGGCAAGGATCCACTGATGTGAGGGAATCGGTCCGATGCTCTAAATGGATAAATACTGCCGTGACACCGATGCGGGTTCTGCACGATGTGTGCATGCGAATGGAAGGATGAGGAGTCAGCGAGGGTTCAGCAATTTCTGATCTCACACATTGTGTTATCCACAGCAGCAGTGGCAGAGTATCAGTGTATTTTCTTTATTAGTGACATCACTGCTGTCCCATAAAGTCGCTCTTCACCTCCACCTCACTAACAAACACCTCGATGTCGGTGTCAGAGAGTTTCACTTCCTCTTCACATCGCTTGATGCCGTGCCTCCTTCAGGACTCACGGTGGAAACCCATTGGTCAGCTTCATAATTTAATATTCGAACTATAACAGCCAGGTATGCCAGCTTTGCACACCACTCATCAGCGCTCATGTCCACTGGTGGGAGTGTGCTGACCTGTGTGTGTGCGCATCGGGATGGAACTCCGCCGTGCGCGATACAGAAAGCAGAGGAGAAATCTAAACGCGTGACCATGTGGCGGGGGGCGTGACCGTGGCGAAAAAAATTAAAAAAGGGGGTACGTGCGCCGGACCGTCCTCCTGACCTCTTGTCAAGTCGTGCGATCGACCCACACTGCCTTTGCGATGGACCGGTAGATCTCTCGCGGCACACTGGTTGAAAATTACTGATTTAAGATTTGCGCCGCCCGCCGGCACAGTTTTTTTATTAATTTAAATCAAATAAAATGTTTACTTTTTATTTAGGATGTGCACCTCCCGCAGGATGTGAGCCGCAGTTTGTGCGCCGCAGGATGGGAGCGCCCATATTTTTTTATTAATTTGATTTAATTTAATTTTTAAAAAAAATATTTAGGATGTGCGCCTCCCGCAGGATATGCGCCGCAAGATATGCGCGCCCATTTTTTTTTATTAATTTGATTTAATTTGATTTAAAAAAAAAAAAGTTTTATAATTAAATATGTTTTTTATTTATGTGCGCCTCCCGCAGGATGTGCGCCGCAGGATATGCGCCGCAGGATGTGTGCCACAGGATGTGCGCCGTAGGATGTGAGCTGCAGGATGTGCCGGCGCAGTTTTTTTATTAATTTGATTTAATAAAAAAAAAAGTTTTATAATTAAATATGTTTTTTATTTATGTGCGCCGGCCGCAGGATGTGCAGAGCACCCCGGCGCAGAGCCGGGGTGCATGAAGACACTTCAGCGAGGGTTCAGCAATTTCTGATCTCACACATTGTGTTATCCACAGCAGCAGTGGCAGAGTATCAGTGTATTTTCTTTATTAGTGACATCACTGCTGTCCCATAAAGTCGCTCTTCACCTCCACCTCACTAACAAACACCTCGATGTCGGTGTCAGAGAGTTTCACTTCCTCTTCACATCGCTTGATGCCGTGCCTCCTTCAGGACTCACGGTGGAAACCCATTGGTCAGCTTCATAATTTAATATTCGAACTATAACAGCCAGGTATGCCAGCTTTGCACACCACTCATCAGCGCTCATGTCCGCTGGTGGGAGTGTGCTGACCTGTGTGTGTGCGCATCGGGATGGAACTCCGCCGTGCGCGATACAGAAAGCAGAGGAGAAATCTAAACGCGTGACCATGTGGCGGGGGGCGTGACCGTGGCGAAAAAAATTAAAAGAGGGGGTACGTGCGCCGGACCGTCCTCCTGACCTCTTGTCAAGTCGTGCGATCGACCCACACTGCCTTTGCGATGGACCGGTAGATCTCTCGCGGCACACTGGTTGAAAATTACTGATTTAAGATGCGTGCCGCCCGCCGGCCCAGTTTTTTTATTAATTTAAATCAAATAAAATGTTTACTTTTTTATTTAGGATGTGCACCTCCCGCAGGATGTGAGCCGCCCGCAGGATGTGTGCCGCAGGATGTGAGCCGCAGTTTGTGCGCCGCAGGATGGGAGCGCCCATTATTTTTTATTAATTTGATTTAATTTAATTTAAAAAAAAATGATTTAGTATGTGCGCCTCCAGCAGGATGTGGGCCGCAGGATATGCGCCGCAGGATGTGCGTGGTAGGATGTGCGCCGCCGGATGTGCCTGCGCAGTTTTTTTATTAATTTGATTTAATAAAAAAAAAAGTTTTATAATTAAATATGTTTTTTATTTATGTGCGCCGGCCGCAGGATGTGCAGAGCACCCCGGCGCAGAGCCGGGGTGCATGAAGACACTTCAGCGAGGGTTCAGCAATTTCTGATCTCACACATTGTGTTATCCACAGCAGCAGTGGCAGAGCCCTGCGCGCGCTCTTCGCTGAACCCTCGCTTCCTCCTCATCCATCCATTTGCATGCACACATCGTGCAGAACCCCGCACCGGTGTCACAGCAGTATTTATCCATTTAGAGCATCGGACCGATTCCCTCACATCAGTGGATCCTTGCCTCCACTCTTGGATATTATTTGGAAAGTTTCTTAATTTTTATGTAAGTGATCTCCTGTGCGCTCTGTGCTCTGCAAGCTCTGCGCTCTCTGTGCGCTCTGCTCTCTGAGCTCTGCGCACTGTGAACGCTCTGCGCTCCCTGCGCTCTGGGTCGCTATGTGCGCCTGATGGCTCAGTCACGTTCACTGCAGTGAATTATTGATACACGCACAGTGTTAGAAGATATTATTAAAACCTGTTAATGACTTGGCTCCGTAACTCTGCGGTTAAATCTAATCTGAACGTAATTTGCTGTCAGTTGTTTCATATATTTTTTTATTAAAAGGCTCGTGGGGAACAGATATGTTGCGCGAGCAAAACTGATCTGTTGGTTTTAATGTAAATGATGAAGTGGATCAATAATCTGGCTTCAGTTCACCACCTCAAGTCTGCGTGCCCACTTTCCCGTCTCCAAAACATTTTTACGCATGGGTCACAGTTTGCGTGGAAATACGCAAATTCTCCCGTCAACTTTGTTTTGATAAATCCCAACGTTTGCGTAGGATTCTTAAAGTGGGCTATGTTTGTTTAATGCATGGTATTTTAACTTTGTTGAATTGGGTCTGGAGCCTTTAACTTCTCCCTTTTTAATCTGTTATTTGTAACAAGTCCAGGCCAGTACTTCAACCGTTGCACATGATCCAGTGCTGTTTGATCAGTCTTTTAAAATAATTTGCACGTATTAAATAAATTGTATATTTCTGAAATCACAGCCTCCCGTCCTGTTTATTCTGGATATGTGTGGTGAACCCAATTGACATTCAACTGTCACCCTAAACCAGGGGTCAGCAATTTGCGGCTCCGGAGCCGCATGCGGCTCTTCAGCCCCTCTTTCCAAATAATATCTCAGAGTGGAGGCAAGGATCCACTGATGTGAGGGAATCGGTCCGATGCTCTAAATGGATAAATACTGCCGTGACACCGATGCGGGTTCTGCACGATGTGTGCATGCGAATGGAAGGATGAGGAGTCAGCGAGGGTTCAGCAATTTCTGATCTCACACATTGTGTTATCCACAGCAGCAGTGGCAGAGTATCAGTGTATTTTCTTTATTAGTGACATCACTGCTGTCCCATAAAGTCGCTCTTCACCTCCACCTCACTAACAAACACCTCGATGTCGGTGTCAGAGAGTTTCACTTCCTCTTCACATCGCTTGATGCCGTGCCTCCTTCAGGACTCACGGTGGAAACCCATTGGTCAGCTTCATAATTTAATATTCGAACTATAACAGCCAGGTATGCCAGCTTTGCACACCACTCATCAGCGCTCATGTCCGCTGGTGGGAGTGTGCTGACCTGTGTGTGTGCGCATCGGGATGGAACTCCGCCGTGCGCGATACAGAAAGCAGAGGAGAAATCTAAACGCGTGACCATGTGGCGGGGGGCGTGACCGTGGCGAAAAAAATTAAAAGAGGGGGTACGTGCGCCGGACCGTCCTCCTGACCTCTTGTCAAGTCGTGCGATCGACCCACACTGCCTTTGCGATGGACCGGTAGATCTCTCGCGGCACACTGGTTGAAAATTACTGATTTAAGATGCGTGCCGCCCGCCGGCCCAGTTTTTTTATTAATTTAAATCAAATAAAATGTTTACTTTTTTATTTAGGATGTGCACCTCCCGCAGGATGTGAGCCGCCCGCAGGATGTGTGCCGCAGGATGTGAGCCGCAGTTTGTGCGCCGCAGGATGGGAGCGCCCATTATTTTTTATTAATTTGATTTAATTTAATTTAAAAAAAAATGATTTAGTATGTGCGCCTCCAGCAGGATGTGGGCCGCAGGATGTGCGTGGTAGGATGTGCGCCGCCGGATGTGCCTGCGCAGTTTTTTTATTAATTTGATTTAATAAAAAAAAAAGTTTTATAATTAAATATGTTTTTTATTTATGTGCGCCGGCCGCAGGATGTGCAGAGCACCCCGGCGCAGAGCCGGGGTGCATGAAGACACTTCAGCGAGGGTTCAGCAATTTCTGATCTCACACATTGTGTTATCCACAGCAGCAGTGGCAGAGCCCTGCGCGCACTCTTCGCTGAACCCTCGCTTCCTCCTCATCCATCCATTTGCATGCACACATCGTGCAGAACCCCGCACCGGTGTCACAGCAGTATTTATCCATTTAGAGCATCGGACCGATTCCCTCACATCAGTGGATCCTTGCCTCCACTCTTGGATATTATTTGGAAAGTTTCTTAATTTTTATGTAAGTGATCTCCTGTGCGCTCTGTGCTCTGCAAGCTCTGCGCTCTCTGTGCGCTCTGCTCTCTGAGCTCTGCGCACTGTGAACGCTCTGCGCTCCCTGCGCTCTGGGTCGCTATGTGCGCCTGATGGCTCAGTCACGTTCACTGCAGTGAATTATTGATACACGCACAGTGTTAGAAGATATTATTAAAACCTGTTAATGACTTGGCTCCGTAACTCTGCGGTTAAATCTAATCTGAACGTAATTTGCTGTCAGTTGTTTCATATATTTTTTTATTAAAAGGCTCGTGGGGAACAGATATGTTGCGCGAGCAAAACTGATCTGTTGGTTTTAATGTAAATGATGAAGTGGATCAATAATCTGGCTTCAGTTCACCACCTCAAGTCTGCGTGCCCACTTTCCCGTCTCCAAAACATTTTTACGCATGGGTCACAGTTTGCGTGGAAATACGCAAATTCTCCCGTCAACTTTGTTTTGATAAATCCCAACGTTTGCGTAGGATTCTTAAAGTGGGCTATGTTTGTTTAATGCATGGTATTTTAACTTTGTTGAATTGGGTCTGGAGCCTTTAACTTCTCCCTTTTTAATCTGTTATTTGTAACAAGTCCAGGCCAGTACTTCAACCGTTGCACATGATCCAGTGCTGTTTGATCAGTCTTTTTAAATAATTTGCACGTATTAAATAAATTGTATATTTCTGAAATCACAGCCTCCCGTCCTGTTTATTCTGGATATGTGTGGTGAACCCAATTGACATTCAACTGTCACCCTAAACCAGGGGTCAGCAATTTGCGGCTCCGGAGCCGCATGCGGCTCTTCAGCCCCTCTTTCCAAATAATATCTCAGAGTGGAGGCAAGGATCCACTGATGTGAGGGAATCGGTCCGATGCTCTAAATGGATAAATACTGCCGTGACACCGATGCGGGTTCTGCACGATGTGTGCATGCGAATGGAAGGATGAGGAGTCAGCGAGGGTTCAGCAATTTCTGATCTCACACATTGTGTTATCCACAGCAGCAGTGGCAGAGTATCAGTGTATTTTCTTTATTAGTGACATCACTGCTGTCCCATAAAGTCGCTCTTCACCTCCACCTCACTAACAAACACCTCGATGTCGGTGTCAGAGAGTTTCACTTCCTCTTCACATCGCTTGATGCCGTGCCTCCTTCAGGACTCACGGTGGAAACCCATTGGTCAGCTTCATAATTTAATATTCGAACTATAACAGCCAGGTATGCCAGCTTTGCACACCACTCATCAGCGCTCATGTCCGCTGGTGGGAGTGTGCTGACCTGTGTGTGTGCGCATCGGGATGGAACTCCGCCGTGCGCGATACAGAAAGCAGAGGAGAAATCTAAACGCGTGACCATGTGGCGGGGGGCGTGACCGTGGCGAAAAAAATTAAAAGAGGGGGTACGTGCGCCGGACCGTCCTCCTGACCTCTTGTCAAGTCGTGCGATCGACCCACACTGCCTTTGCGATGGACCGGTAGATCTCTCGCGGCACACTGGTTGAAAATTACTGATTTAAGATGCGTGCCGCCCGCCGGCCCAGTTTTTTTATTAATTTAAATCAAATAAAATGTTTACTTTTTTATTTAGGATGTGCACCTCCCGCAGGATGTGAGCCGCCCGCAGGATGTGTGCCGCAGGATGTGAGCCGCAGTTTGTGCGCCGCAGGATGGGAGCGCCCATTATTTTTTATTAATTTGATTTAATTTAATTTAAAAAAAAATGATTTAGTATGTGCGCCTCCAGCAGGATGTGGGCCGCAGGATATGCGCCGCAGGATGTGCGTGGTAGGATGTGCGCCGCCGGATGTGCCTGCGCAGTTTTTTTATTAATTTGATTTAATAAAAAAAAAAGTTTTATAATTAAATATGTTTTTTATTTATGTGCGCCGGCCGCAGGATGTGCAGAGCACCCCGGCGCAGAGCCGGGGTGCATGAAGACACTTCAGCGAGGGTTCAGCAATTTCTGATCTCACACATTGTGTTATCCACAGCAGCAGTGGCAGAGCCCTGCGCGCGCTCTTCGCTGAACCCTCGCTTCCTCCTCATCCATCCATTTGCATGCACACATCGTGCAGAACCCCGCACCGGTGTCACAGCAGTATTTATCCATTTAGAGCATCGGACCGATTCCCTCACATCAGTGGATCCTTGCCTCCACTCTTGGATATTATTTGGAAAGTTTCTTAATTTTTATGTAAGTGATCTCCTGTGCGCTCTGTGCTCTGCAAGCTCTGCGCTCTCTGTGCGCTCTGCTCTCTGAGCTCTGCGCACTGTGAACGCTCTGCGCTCCCTGCGCTCTGGGTCGCTATGTGCGCCTGATGGCTCAGTCACGTTCACTGCAGTGAATTATTGATACACGCACAGTGTTAGAAGATATTATTAAAACCTGTTAATGACTTGGCTCCGTAACTCTGCGGTTAAATCTAATCTGAACGTAATTTGCTGTCAGTTGTTTCATATATTTTTTTATTAAAAGGCTCGTGGGGAACAGATATGTTGCGCGAGCAAAACTGATCTGTTGGTTTTAATGTAAATGATGAAGTGGATCAATAATCTGGCTTCAGTTCACCACCTCAAGTCTGCGTGCCCTCTTTCCCGTCTCCAAAACATTTTTACGCATGGGTCACAGTTTGCGTGGAAATACGCAAATTCTCCCGTCAACTTTGTTTTGATAAATCCCAACGTTTGCGTAGGATTCTTAAAGTGGGCTATGTTTGTTTAATGCATGGTATTTTAACTTTGTTGAATTGGGTCTGGAGCCTTTAACTTCTCCCTTTTTAATCTGTTATTTGTAACAAGTCCAGGCCAGTACTTCAACCGTTGCACATGATCCAGTGCTGTTTGATCAGTCTTTTAAAATAATTTGCACGTATTAAATAAATTGTATATTTCTGAAATCACAGCCTCCCGTCCTGTTTATTCTGGATATGTGTGGTGAACCCAATTGACATTCAACTGTCACCCTAAACCAGGGGTCAGCAATTTGCGGCTCCGGAGCCGCATGCGGCTCTTCAGCCCCTCTTTCCAAATAATATCTCAGAGTGGAGGCAAGGATCCACTGATGTGAGGGAATCGGTCCGATGCTCTAAATGGATAAATACTGCCGTGACACCGATGCGGGTTCTGCACGATGTGTGCATGCGAATGGAAGGATGAGGAGTCAGCGAGGGTTCAGCAATTTCTGATCTCACACATTGTGTTATCCACAGCAGCAGTGGCAGAGTATCAGTGTATTTTCTTTATTAGTGACATCACTGCTGTCCCATAAAGTCGCTCTTCACCTCCACCTCACTAACAAACACCTCGATGTCGGTGTCAGAGAGTTTCACTTCCTCTTCACATCGCTTGATGCCGTGCCTCCTTCAGGACTCACGGTGGAAACCCATTGGTCAGCTTCATAATTTAATATTCGAACTATAACAGCCAGGTATGCCAGCTTTGCACACCACTCATCAGCGCTCATGTCCGCTGGTGGGAGTGTGCTGACCTGTGTGTGTGCGCATCGGGATGGAACTCCGCCGTGCGCGATACAGAAAGCAGAGGAGAAATCTAAACGCGTGACCATGTGGCGGGGGGCGTGACCGTGGCGAAAAAAATTAAAAGAGGGGGTACGTGCGCCGGACCGTCCTCCTGACCTCTTGTCAAGTCGTGCGATCGACCCACACTGCCTTTGCGATGGACCGGTAGATCTCTCGCGGCACACTGGTTGAAAATTACTGATTTAAGATGCGTGCCGCCCGCCGGCCCAGTTTTTTTATTAATTTAAATCAAATAAAATGTTTACTTTTTTATTTAGGATGTGCACCTCCCGCAGGATGTGAGCCGCCCGCAGGATGTGTGCCGCAGGATGTGAGCCGCAGTTTGTGCGCCGCAGGATGGGAGCGCCCATTATTTTTTATTAATTTGATTTAATTTAATTAAAAAAAAAATGATTTAGTATGTGCGCCTCCAGCAGGATGTGGGCCGCAGGATATGTTCCGCAGGATGTGCGTGGTAGGATGTGCGCCGCCGGATGTGCCTGCGCAGTTTTTTTATTAATTTGATTTAATAAAAAAAAAAGTTTTATAATTAAATATGTTTTTTATTTATGTGCGCCGGCCGCAGGATGTGCAGAGCACCCCGGCGCAGAGCCGGGGTGCATGAAGACACTTCAGCGAGGGTTCAGCAATTTCTGATCTCACACATTGTGTTATCCACAGCAGCAGTGGCAGAGCCCTGCGCGCGCTCTTCGCTGAACCCTCGCTTCCTCCTCATCCATCCATTTGCATGCACACATCGTGCAGAACCCCGCACCGGTGTCACAGCAGTATTTATCCATTTAGAGCATCGGACCGATTCCCTCACATCAGTGGATCCTTGCCTCCACTCTTGGATATTATTTGGAAAGTTTCTTAATTTTTATGTAAGTGATCTCCTGTGCGCTCTGTGCTCTGCAAGCTCTGCGCTCTCTGTGCGCTCTGCTCTCTGAGCTCTGCGCACTGTGAACGCTCTGCGCTCCCTGCGCTCTGGGTCGCTATGTGCGCCTGATGGCTCAGTCACGTTCACTGCAGTGAATTATTGATACACGCACAGTGTTAGAAGATATTATTAAAACCTGTTAATGACTTGGCTCCGTAACTCTGCGGTTAAATCTAATCTGAACGTAATTTGCTGTCAGTTGTTTCATATATTTTTTTATTAAAAGGCTCGTGGGGAACAGATATGTTGCGCGAGCAAAACTGATCTGTTGGTTTTAATGTAAATGATGAAGTGGATCAATAATCTGGCTTCAGTTCACCACCTCAAGTCTGCGTGCCCACTTTCCCGTCTCCAAAACATTTTTACGCATGGGTCACAGTTTGCGTGGAAATACGCAAATTCTCCCGTCAACTTTGTTTTGATAAATCCCAACGTTTGCGTAGGATTCTTAAAGTGGGCTATGTTTGTTTAATGCATGGTATTTTAACTTTGTTGAATTGGGTCTGGAGCCTTTAACTTCTCCCTTTTTAATCTGTTATTTGTAACAAGTCCAGGCCAGTACTTCAACCGTTGCACATGATCCAGTGCTGTTTGATCAGTCTTTTAAAATAATTTGCACGTATTAAATAAATTGTATATTTCTGAAATCACAGCCTCCCGTCCTGTTTATTCTGGATATGTGTGGTGAACCCAATTGACATTCAACTGTCACCCTAAACCAGGGGTCAGCAATTTGCGGCTCCGGAGCCGCATGCGGCTCTTCAGCCCCTCTTTCCAAATAATATCTCAGAGTGGAGGCAAGGATCCACTGATGTGAGGGAATCGGTCCGATGCTCTAAATGGATAAATACTGCCGTGACACCGATGCGGGTTCTGCACGATGTGTGCATGCGAATGGAAGGATGAGGAGTCAGCGAGGGTTCAGCAATTTCTGATCTCACACATTGTGTTATCCACAGCAGCAGTGGCAGAGTATCAGTGTATTTTCTTTATTAGTGACATCACTGCTGTCCCATAAAGTCGCTCTTCACCTCCACCTCACTAACAAACACCTCGATGTCGGTGTCAGAGAGTTTCACTTCCTCTTCACATCGCTTGATGCCGTGCCTCCTTCAGGACTCACGGTGGAAACCCATTGGTCAGCTTCATAATTTAATATTCGAACTATAACAGCCAGGTATGCCAGCTTTGCACACCACTCATCAGCGCTCATGTCCGCTGGTGGGAGTGTGCTGACCTGTGTGTGTGCGCATCGGGATGGAACTCCGCCGTGCGCGATACAGAAAGCAGAGGAGAAATCTAAACGCGTGACCATGTGGCGGGGGGCGTGACCGTGGCGAAAAAAATTAAAAGAGGGGGTACGTGCGCCGGACCGTCCTCCTGACCTCTTGTCAAGTCGTGCGATCGACCCACACTGCCTTTGCGATGGACCGGTAGATCTCTCGCGGCACACTGGTTGAAAATTACTGATTTAAGATGCGTGCCGCCCGCCGGCCCAGTTTTTTTATTAATTTAAATCAAATAAAATGTTTACTTTTTTATTTAGGATGTGCACCTCCCGCAGGATGTGAGCCGCCCGCAGGATGTGTGCCGCAGGATGTGAGCCGCAGTTTGTGCGCCGCAGGATGGGAGCGCCCATTATTTTTTATTAATTTGATTTAATTTAATTTAAAAAAAAATGATTTAGTATGTGCGCCTCCAGCAGGATGTGGGCCGCAGGATATGCGCCGCAGGATGTGCGTGGTAGGATGTGCGCCGCCGGATGTGCCTGCGCAGTTTTTTTATTAATTTGATTTAATAAAAAAAAAAGTTTTATAATTAAATATGTTTTTTATTTATGTGCGCCGGCCGCAGGATGTGCAGAGCACCCCGGCGCAGAGCCGGGGTGCATGAAGACACTTCAGCGAGGGTTCAGCAATTTCTGATCTCACACATTGTGTTATCCACAGCAGCAGTGGCAGAGCCCTGCGCGCGCTCTTCGCTGAACCCTCGCTTCCTCCTCATCCATCCATTTGCATGCACACATCGTGCAGAACCCCGCACCGGTGTCACAGCAGTATTTATCCATTTAGAGCATCGGACCGATTCCCTCACATCAGTGGATCCTTGCCTCCACTCTTGGATATTATTTGGAAAGTTTCTTAATTTTTATGTAAGTGATCTCCTGTGCGCTCTGTGCTCTGCAAGCTCTGCGCTCTCTGTGCGCTCTGCTCTCTGAGCTCTGCGCACTGTGAACGCTCTGCGCTCCCTGCGCTCTGGGTCGCTATGTGCGCCTGATGGCTCAGTCACGTTCACTGCAGTGAATTATTGATACACGCACAGTGTTAGAAGATATTATTAAAACCTGTTAATGACTTGGCTCCGTAACTCTGCGGTTAAATCTAATCTGAACGTAATTTGCTGTCAGTTGTTTCATATATTTTTTTATTAAAAGGCTCGTGGGGAACAGATATGTTGCGCGAGCAAAACTGATCTGTTGGTTTTAATGTAAATGATGAAGTGGATCAATAATCTGGCTTCAGTTCACCACCTCAAGTCTGCGTGCCCTCTTTCCCGTCTCCAAAACATTTTTACGCATGGGTCACAGTTTGCGTGGAAATACGCAAATTCTCCCGTCAACTTTGTTTTGATAAATCCCAACGTTTGCGTAGGATTCTTAAAGTGGGCTATGTTTGTTTAATGCATGGTATTTTAACTTTGTTGAATTGGGTCTGGAGCCTTTAACTTCTCCCTTTTTAATCTGTTATTTGTAACAAGTCCAGGCCAGTACTTCAACCGTTGCACATGATCCAGTGCTGTTTGATCAGTCTTTTAAAATAATTTGCACGTATTAAATAAATTGTATATTTCTGAAATCACAGCCTCCCGTCCTGTTTATTCTGGATATGTGTGGTGAACCCAATTGACATTCAACTGTCACCCTAAACCAGGGGTCAGCAATTTGCGGCTCCGGAGCCGCATGCGGCTCTTCAGCCCCTCTTTCCAAATAATATCTCAGAGTGGAGGCAAGGATCCACTGATGTGAGGGAATCGGTCCGATGCTCTAAATGGATAAATACTGCCGTGACACCGATGCGGGTTCTGCACGATGTGTGCATGCGAATGGAAGGATGAGGAGTCAGCGAGGGTTCAGCAATTTCTGATCTCACACATTGTGTTATCCACAGCAGCAGTGGCAGAGTATCAGTGTATTTTCTTTATTAGTGACATCACTGCTGTCCCATAAAGTCGCTCTTCACCTCCACCTCACTAACAAACACCTCGATGTCGGTGTCAGAGAGTTTCACTTCCTCTTCACATCGCTTGATGCCGTGCCTCCTTCAGGACTCACGGTGGAAACCCATTGGTCAGCTTCATAATTTAATATTCGAACTATAACAGCCAGGTATGCCAGCTTTGCACACCACTCATCAGCGCTCATGTCCACTGGTGGGAGTGTGCTGACCTGTGTGTGTGCGCATCGGGATGGAACTCCGCCGTGCGCGATACAGAAAGCAGAGGAGAAATCTAAACGCGTGACCATGTGGCGGGGGGCGTGACCGTGGCGAAAAAAATTAAAAAAGGGGGTACGTGCGCCGGACCGTCCTCCTGACCTCTTGTCAAGTCGTGCGATCGACCCACACTGCCTTTGCGATGGACCGGTAGATCTCTCGCGGCACACTGGTTGAAAATTACTGATTTAAGATGCGTGCCGCCCGCCGGCCCAGTTTTTTTATTAATTTAAATCAAATAAAATGTTTACTTTTTTATTTAGGATGTGCACCTCCCGCAGGATGTGAGCCGCCCGCAGGATGTGTGCCGCAGGATGTGAGCCGCAGTTTGTGCGCCGCAGGATGGGAGCGCCCATTATTTTTTATTAATTTGATTTAATTTAATTTAAAAAAAAATGATTTAGTATGTGCGCCTCCAGCAGGATGTGGGCCGCAGGATATGCGCCGCAGGATGTGCGTGGTAGGATGTGCGCCGCCGGATGTGCCTGCGCAGTTTTTTTATTAATTTGATTTAATAAAAAAAAAAGTTTTATAATTAAATATGTTTTTTATTTATGTGCGCCGGCCGCAGGATGTGCAGAGCACCCCGGCGCAGAGCCGGGGTGCATGAAGACACTTCAGCGAGGGTTCAGCAATTTCTGATCTCACACATTGTGTTATCCACAGCAGCAGTGGCAGAGCCCTGCGCGCGCTCTTCGCTGAACCCTCGCTTCCTCCTCATCCATCCATTTGCATGCACACATCGTGCAGAACCCCGCACCGGTGTCACAGCAGTATTTATCCATTTAGAGCATCGGACCGATTCCCTCACAACAGTGGATCCTTGCCTCCACTCTTGGATATTATTTGGAAAGTTTCTTAATTTTTATGTAAGTGATCTCCTGTGCGCTCTGTGCTCTGCAAGCTCTGCGCTCTCTGTGCGCTCTGCTCTCTGAGCTCTGCGCACTGTGAACGCTCTGCGCTCCCTGCGCTCTGGGTCGCTATGTGCGCCTGATGGCTCAGTCACGTTCACTTCAGTGAATTATTGATACACGCACAGTGTTAGAAGATATTATTAAAACCTGTTAATGACTTGGCTCCGTAACTCTGCGGTTAAATCTAATCTGAACGTAATTTGCTGTCAGTTGTTTCATATATTTTTTTATTAAAAGGCTCGTGGGGAACAGATATGTTGCGCGAGCAAAACTGATCTGTTGGTTTTAATGTAAATGATGAAGTGGATCAATAATCTGGCTTCAGTTCACCACCTCAAGTCTGCGTGCCCACTTTCCCGTCTCCAAAACATTTTTACGCATGGGTCACAGTTTGCGTGGAAATACGCAAATTCTCCCGTCAACTTTGTTTTGATAAATCCCAACGTTTGCGTAGGATTCTTAAAGTGGGCTATGTTTGTTTAATGCATGGTATTTTAACTTTGTTGAATTGGGTCTGGAGCCTTTAACTTCTCCCTTTTTAATCTGTTATTTGTAACAAGTCCAGGCCAGTACTTCAACCGTTGCACATGATCCAGTGCTGTTTGATCAGTCTTTTAAAATAATTTGCACGTATTAAATAAATTGTATATTTCTGAAATCACAGCCTCCCGTCCTGTTTATTCTGGATATGTGTGGTGAACCCAATTGACATTCAACTGTCACCCTAAACCAGGGGTCAGCAATTTGCGGCTCCGGAGCCGCATGCGGCTCTTCAGCCCCTCTTTCCAAATAATATCTCAGAGTGGAGGCAAGGATCCACTGATGTGAGGGAATCGGTCCGATGCTCTAAATGGATAAATACTGCCGTGACACCGATGCGGGTTCTGCACGATGTGTGCATGCGAATGGAAGGATGAGGAGTCAGCGAGGGTTCAGCAATTTCTGATCTCACACATTGTGTTATCCACAGCAGCAGTGGCAGAGTATCAGTGTATTTTCTTTATTAGTGACATCACTGCTGTCCCATAAAGTCGCTCTTCACCTCCACCTCACTAACAAACACCTCGATGTCGGTGTCAGAGAGTTTCACTTCCTCTTCACATCGCTTGATGCCGTGCCTCCTTCAGGACTCACGGTGGAAACCCATTGGTCAGCTTCATAATTTAATATTCGAACTATAACAGCCAGGTATGCCAGCTTTGCACACCACTCATCAGCGCTCATGTCCGCTGGTGGGAGTGTGCTGACCTGTGTGTGTGCGCATCGGGATGGAACTCCGCCGTGCGCGATACAGAAAGCAGAGGAGAAATCTAAACGCGTGACCATGTGGCGGGGGGCGTGACCGTGGCGAAAAAAATTAAAAGAGGGGGTACGTGCGCCGGACCGTCCTCCTGACCTCTTGTCAAGTCGTGCGATCGACCCACACTGCCTTTGCGATGGACCGGTAGATCTCTCGCGGCACACTGGTTGAAAATTACTGATTTAAGATGCGTGCCGCCCGCCGGCCCAGTTTTTTTATTAATTTAAATCAAATAAAATGTTTACTTTTTTATTTAGGATGTGCACCTCCCGCAGGATGTGAGCCGCCCGCAGGATGTGTGCCGCAGGATGTGAGCCGCAGTTTGTGCGCCGCAGGATGGGAGCGCCCATTATTTTTTATTAATTTGATTTAATTTAATTTAAAAAAAAATGATTTAGTATGTGCGCCTCCAGCAGGATGTGGGCCGCAGGATATGCGCCGCAGGATGTGCGTGGTAGGATGTGCGCCGCCGGATGTGCCTGCGCAGTTTTTTTATTAATTTGATTTAATAAAAAAAAAAGTTTTATAATTAAATATGTTTTTTATTTATGTGCGCCGGCCGCAGGATGTGCAGAGCACCCCGGCGCAGAGCCGGGGTGCATGAAGACACTTCAGCGAGGGTTCAGCCATTTCTGATCTCACACATTGTGTTATCCACAGCAGCAGTGGCAGAGCCCTGCGCGCGCTCTTCGCTGAACCCTCGCTTCCTCCTCATCCATCCATTTGCATGCACACATCGTGCAGAACCCCGCACCGGTGTCACAGCAGTATTTATCCATTTAGAGCATCGGACCGATTCCCTCACATCAGTGGATCCTTGCCTCCACTCTTGGATATTATTTGGAAAGTTTCTTAATTTTTATGTAAGTGATCTCCTGTGCGCTCTGTGCTCTGCAAGCTCTGCGCTCTCTGTGCGCTCTGCTCTCTGAGCTCTGCGCACTGTGAACGCTCTGCGCTCCCTGCGCTCTGGGTCGCTATGTGCGCCTGATGGCTCAGTCACGTTCACTGCAGTGAATTATTGATACACGCACAGTGTTAGAAGATATTATTAAAACCTGTTAATGACTTGGCTCCGTAACTCTGCGGTTAAATCTAATCTGAACGTAATTTGCTGTCAGTTGTTTCATATATTTTTTTATTAAAAGGCTCGTGGGGAACAGATATGTTGCGCGAGCAAAACTGATCTGTTGGTTTTAATGTAAATGATGAAGTGGATCAATAATCTGGCTTCAGTTCACCACCTCAAGTCTGCGTGCCCACTTTCCCGTCTCCAAAACATTTTTACGCATGGGTCACAGTTTGCGTGGAAATACGCAAATTCTCCCGTCAACTTTGTTTTGATAAATCCCAACGTTTGCGTAGGATTCTTAAAGTGGGCTATGTTTGTTTAATGCATGGTATTTTAACTTTGTTGAATTGGGTCTGGAGCCTTTAACTTCTCCCTTTTTAATCTGTTATTTGTAACAAGTCCAGGCCAGTACTTCAACCGTTGCACATGATCCAGTGCTGTTTGATCAGTCTTTTAAAATAATTTGCACGTATTAAATAAATTGTATATTTCTGAAATCACAGCCTCCCGTCCTGTTTATTCTGGATATGTGTGGTGAACCCAATTGACATTCAACTGTCACCCTAAACCAGGGGTCAGCAATTTGCGGCTCCGGAGCCGCATGCGGCTCTTCAGCCCCTCTTTCCAAATAATATCTCAGAGTGGAGGCAAGGATCCACTGATGTGAGGGAATCGGTCCGATGCTCTAAATGGATAAATACTGCCGTGACACCGATGCGGGTTCTGCACGATGTGTGCATGCGAATGGAAGGATGAGGAGTCAGCGAGGGTTCAGCAATTTCTGATCTCACACATTGTGTTATCCACAGCAGCAGTGGCAGAGTATCAGTGTATTTTCTTTATTAGTGACATCACTGCTGTCCCATAAAGTCGCTCTTCACCTCCACCTCACTAACAAACACCTCGATGTCGGTGTCAGAGAGTTTCACTTCCTCTTCACATCGCTTGATGCCGTGCCTCCTTCAGGACTCACGGTGGAAACCCATTGGTCAGCTTCATAATTTAATATTCGAACTATAACAGCCAGGTATGCCAGCTTTGCACACCACTCATCAGCGCTCATGTCCGCTGGTGGGAGTGTGCTGACCTGTGTGTGTGCGCATCGGGATGGAACTCCGCCGTGCGCGATACAGAAAGCAGAGGAGAAATCTAAACGCGTGACCATGTGGCGGGGGGCGTGACCGTGGCGAAAAAAATTAAAAGAGGGGGTACGTGCGCCGGACCGTCCTCCTGACCTCTTGTCAAGTCGTGCGATCGACCCACACTGCCTTTGCGATGGACCGGTAGATCTCTCGCGGCACACTGGTTGAAAATTACTGATTTAAGATGCGTGCCGCCCGCCGGCCCAGTTTTTTTATTAATTTAAATCAAATAAAATGTTTACTTTTTTATTTAGGATGTGCACCTCCCGCAGGATGTGAGCCGCCCGCAGGATGTGTGCCGCAGGATGTGAGCCGCAGTTTGTGCGCCGCAGGATGGGAGCGCCCATTATTTTTTATTAATTTGATTTAATTTAATTTAAAAAAAAATGATTTAGTATGTGCGCCTCCAGCAGGATGTGGGCCGCAGGATATGCGCCGCAGGATGTGCGTGGTAGGATGTGCGCCGCCGGATGTGCCTGCGCAGTTTTTTTATTAATTTGATTTAATAAAAAAAAAAGTTTTATAATTAAATATGTTTTTTATTTATGTGCGCCGGCCGCAGGATGTGCAGAGCACCCCGGCGCAGAGCCGGGGTGCATGAAGACACTTCAGCGAGGGTTCAGCCATTTCTGATCTCACACATTGTGTTATCCACAGCAGCAGTGGCAGAGCCCTGCGCGCGCTCTTCGCTGAACCCTCGCTTCCTCCTCATCCATCCATTTGCATGCACACATCGTGCAGAACCCCGCACCGGTGTCACAGCAGTATTTATCCATTTAGAGCATCGGACCGATTCCCTCACATCAGTGGATCCTTGCCTCCACTCTTGGATATTATTTGGAAAGTTTCTTAATTTTTATGTAAGTGATCTCCTGTGCGCTCTGTGCTCTGCAAGCTCTGCGCTCTCTGTGCGCTCTGCTCTCTGAGCTCTGCGCACTGTGAACGCTCTGCGCTCCCTGCGCTCTGGGTCGCTATGTGCGCCTGATGGCTCAGTCACGTTCACTGCAGTGAATTATTGATACACGCACAGTGTTAGAAGATATTATTAAAACCTGTTAATGACTTGGCTCCGTAACTCTGCGGTTAAATCTAATCTGAACGTAATTTGCTGTCAGTTGTTTCATATATTTTTTTATTAAAAGGCTCGTGGGGAACAGATATGTTGCGCGAGCAAAACTGATCTGTTGGTTTTAATGTAAATGATGAAGTGGATCAATAATCTGGCTTCAGTTCACCACCTCAAGTCTGCGTGCCCTCTTTCCCGTCTCCAAAACATTTTTACGCATGGGTCACAGTTTGCGTGGAAATACGCAAATTCTCCCGTCAACTTTGTTTTGATAAATCCCAACGTTTGCGTAGGATTCTTAAAGTGGGCTATGTTTGTTTAATGCATGGTATTTTAACTTTGTTGAATTGGGTCTGGAGCCTTTAACTTCTCCCTTTTTAATCTGTTATTTGTAACAAGTCCAGGCCAGTACTTCAACCGTTGCACATGATCCAGTGCTGTTTGATCAGTCTTTTAAAATAATTTGCACGTATTAAATAAATTGTATATTTCTGAAATCACAGCCTCCCGTCCTGTTTATTCTGGATATGTGTGGTGAACCCAATTGACATTCAACTGTCACCCTAAACCAGGGGTCAGCAATTTGCGGCTCCGGAGCCGCATGCGGCTCTTCAGCCCCTCTTTCCAAATAATATCTCAGAGTGGAGGCAAGGATCCACTGATGTGAGGGAATCGGTCCGATGCTCTAAATGGATAAATACTGCCGTGACACCGATGCGGGTTCTGCACGATGTGTGCATGCGAATGGAAGGATGAGGAGTCAGCGAGGGTTCAGCAATTTCTGATCTCACACATTGTGTTATCCACAGCAGCAGTGGCAGAGTATCAGTGTATTTTCTTTATTAGTGACATCACTGCTGTCCCATAAAGTCGCTCTTCACCTCCACCTCACTAACAAACACCTCGATGTCGGTGTCAGAGAGTTTCACTTCCTCTTCACATCGCTTGATGCCGTGCCTCCTTCAGGACTCACGGTGGAAACCCATTGGTCAGCTTCATAATTTAATATTCGAACTATAACAGCCAGGTATGCCAGCTTTGCACACCACTCATCAGCGCTCATGTCCGCTGGTGGGAGTGTGCTGACCTGTGTGTGTGCGCATCGGGATGGAACTCCGCCGTGCGCGATACAGAAAGCAGAGGAGAAATCTAAACGCGTGACCATGTGGCGGGGGGCGTGACCGTGGCGAAAAAAATTAAAAGAGGGGGTACGTGCGCCGGACCGTCCTCCTGACCTCTTGTCAAGTCGTGCGATCGACCCACACTGCCTTTGCGATGGACCGGTAGATCTCTCGCGGCACACTGGTTGAAAATTACTGATTTAAGATGCGTGCCGCCCGCCGGCCCAGTTTTTTTATTAATTTAAATCAAATAAAATGTTTACTTTTTTATTTAGGATGTGCACCTCCCGCAGGATGTGAGCCGCCCGCAGGATGTGTGCCGCAGGATGTGAGCCGCAGTTTGTGCGCCGCAGGATGGGAGCGCCCATTATTTTTTATTAATTTGATTTAATTTAATTTAAAAAAAAATGATTTAGTATGTGCGCCTCCAGCAGGATGTGGGCCGCAGGATATGCGCCGCAGGATGTGCGTGGTAGGATGTGCGCCGCCGGATGTGCCTGCGCAGTTTTTTTATTAATTTGATTTAATAAAAAAAAAAGTTTTATAATTAAATATGTTTTTTATTTATGTGCGCCGGCCGCAGGATGTGCAGAGCACCCCGGCGCAGAGCCGGGGTGCATGAAGACACTTCAGCGAGGGTTCAGCCATTTCTGATCTCACACATTGTGTTATCCACAGCAGCAGTGGCAGAGCCCTGCGCGCGCTCTTCGCTGAACCCTCGCTTCCTCCTCATCCATCCATTTGCATGCACACATCGTGCAGAACCCCGCACCGGTGTCACAGCAGTATTTATCCATTTAGAGCATCGGACCGATTCCCTCACATCAGTGGATCCTTGCCTCCACTCTTGGATATTATTTGGAAAGTTTCTTAATTTTTATGTAAGTGATCTCCTGTGCGCTCTGTGCTCTGCAAGCTCTGCGCTCTCTGTGCGCTCTGCTCTCTGAGCTCTGCGCACTGTGAACGCTCTGCGCTCCCTGCGCTCTGGGTCGCTATGTGCGCCTGATGGCTCAGTCACGTTCACTGCAGTGAATTATTGATACACGCACAGTGTTAGAAGATATTATTAAAACCTGTTAATGACTTGGCTCCGTAACTCTGCGGTTAAATCTAATCTGAACGTAATTTGCTGTCAGTTGTTTCATATATTTTTTTATTAAAAGGCTCGTGGGGAACAGATATGTTGCGCGAGCAAAACTGATCTGTTGGTTTTAATGTAAATGATGAAGTGGATCAATAATCTGGCTTCAGTTCACCACCTCAAGTCTGCGTGCCCACTTTCCCGTCTCCAAAACATTTTTACGCATGGGTCACAGTTTGCGTGGAAATACGCAAATTCTCCCGTCAACTTTGTTTTGATAAATCCCAACGTTTGCGTAGGATTCTTAAAGTGGGCTATGTTTGTTTAATGCATGGTATTTTAACTTTGTTGAATTGGGTCTGGAGCCTTTAACTTCTCCCTTTTTAATCTGTTATTTGTAACAAGTCCAGGCCAGTACTTCAACCGTTGCACATGATCCAGTGCTGTTTGATCAGTCTTTTAAAATAATTTGCACGTATTAAATAAATTGTATATTTCTGAAATCACAGCCTCCCGTCCTGTTTATTCTGGATATGTGTGGTGAACCCAATTGACATTCAACTGTCACCCTAAACCAGGGGTCAGCAATTTGCGGCTCCGGAGCCGCATGCGGCTCTTCAGCCCCTCTTTCCAAATAATATCTCAGAGTGGAGGCAAGGATCCACTGATGTGAGGGAATCGGTCCGATGCTCTAAATGGATAAATACTGCCGTGACACCGATGCGGGTTCTGCACGATGTGTGCATGCGAATGGAAGGATGAGGAGTCAGCGAGGGTTCAGCAATTTCTGATCTCACACATTGTGTTATCCACAGCAGCAGTGGCAGAGTATCAGTGTATTTTCTTTATTAGTGACATCACTGCTGTCCCATAAAGTCGCTCTTCACCTCCACCTCACTAACAAACACCTCGATGTCGGTGTCAGAGAGTTTCACTTCCTCTTCACATCGCTTGATGCCGTGCCTCCTTCAGGACTCACGGTGGAAACCCATTGGTCAGCTTCATAATTTAATATTCGAACTATAACAGCCAGGTATGCCAGCTTTGCACACCACTCATCAGCGCTCATGTCCGCTGGTGGGAGTGTGCTGACCTGTGTGTGTGCGCATCGGGATGGAACTCCGCCGTGCGCGATACAGAAAGCAGAGGAGAAATCTAAACGCGTGACCATGTGGCGGGGGGCGTGACCGTGGCGAAAAAAATTAAAAGAGGGGGTACGTGCGCCGGACCGTCCTCCTGACCTCTTGTCAAGTCGTGCGATCGACCCACACTGCCTTTGCGATGGACCGGTAGATCTCTCGCGGCACACTGGTTGAAAATTACTGATTTAAGATGCGTGCCGCCCGCCGGCCCAGTTTTTTTATTAATTTAAATCAAATAAAATGTTTACTTTTTTATTTAGGATGTGCACCTCCCGCAGGATGTGAGCCGCCCGCAGGATGTGTGCCGCAGGATGTGAGCCGCAGTTTGTGCGCCGCAGGATGGGAGCGCCCATTATTTTTTATTAATTTGATTTAATTTAATTTAAAAAAAAATGATTTAGTATGTGCGCCTCCAGCAGGATGTGGGCCGCAGGATATGCGCCGCAGGATGTGCGTGGTAGGATGTGCGCCGCCGGATGTGCCTGCGCAGTTTTTTTATTAATTTGATTTAATAAAAAAAAAAGTTTTATAATTAAATATGTTTTTTATTTATGTGCGCCGGCCGCAGGATGTGCAGAGCACCCCGGCGCAGAGCCGGGGTGCATGAAGACACTTCAGCGAGGGTTCAGCCATTTCTGATCTCACACATTGTGTTATCCACAGCAGCAGTGGCAGAGCCCTGCGCGCGCTCTTCGCTGAACCCTCGCTTCCTCCTCATCCATCCATTTGCATGCACACATCGTGCAGAACCCCGCACCGGTGTCACAGCAGTATTTATCCATTTAGAGCATCGGACCGATTCCCTCACATCAGTGGATCCTTGCCTCCACTCTTGGATATTATTTGGAAAGTTTCTTAATTTTTATGTAAGTGATCTCCTGTGCGCTCTGTGCTCTGCAAGCTCTGCGCTCTCTGTGCGCTCTGCTCTCTGAGCTCTGCGCACTGTGAACGCTCTGCGCTCCCTGCGCTCTGGGTCGCTATGTGCGCCTGATGGCTCAGTCACGTTCACTGCAGTGAATTATTGATACACGCACAGTGTTAGAAGATATTATTAAAACCTGTTAATGACTTGGCTCCGTAACTCTGCGGTTAAATCTAATCTGAACGTAATTTGCTGTCAGTTGTTTCATATATTTTTTTATTAAAAGGCTCGTGGGGAACAGATATGTTGCGCGAGCAAAACTGATCTGTTGGTTTTAATGTAAATGATGAAGTGGATCAATAATCTGGCTTCAGTTCACCACCTCAAGTCTGCGTGCCCTCTTTCCCGTCTCCAAAACATTTTTACGCATGGGTCACAGTTTGCGTGGAAATACGCAAATTCTCCCGTCAACTTTGTTTTGATAAATCCCAACGTTTGCGTAGGATTCTTAAAGTGGGCTATGTTTGTTTAATGCATGGTATTTTAACTTTGTTGAATTGGGTCTGGAGCCTTTAACTTCTCCCTTTTTAATCTGTTATTTGTAACAAGTCCAGGCCAGTACTTCAACCGTTGCACATGATCCAGTGCTGTTTGATCAGTCTTTTAAAATAATTTGCACGTATTAAATAAATTGTATATTTCTGAAATCACAGCCTCCCGTCCTGTTTATTCTGGATATGTGTGGTGAACCCAATTGACATTCAACTGTCACCCTAAACCAGGGGTCAGCAATTTGCGGCTCCGGAGCCGCATGCGGCTCTTCAGCCCCTCTTTCCAAATAATATCTCAGAGTGGAGGCAAGGATCCACTGATGTGAGGGAATCGGTCCGATGCTCTAAATGGATAAATACTGCCGTGACACCGATGCGGGTTCTGCACGATGTGTGCATGCGAATGGAAGGATGAGGAGTCAGCGAGGGTTCAGCAATTTCTGATCTCACACATTGTGTTATCCACAGCAGCAGTGGCAGAGTATCAGTGTATTTTCTTTATTAGTGACATCACTGCTGTCCCATAAAGTCGCTCTTCACCTCCACCTCACTAACAAACACCTCGATGTCGGTGTCAGAGAGTTTCACTTCCTCTTCACATCGCTTGATGCCGTGCCTCCTTCAGGACTCACGGTGGAAACCCATTGGTCAGCTTCATAATTTAATATTCGAACTATAACAGCCAGGTATGCCAGCTTTGCACACCACTCATCAGCGCTCATGTCCGCTGGTGGGAGTGTGCTGACCTGTGTGTGTGCGCATCGGGATGGAACTCCGCCGTGCGCGATACAGAAAGCAGAGGAGAAATCTAAACGCGTGACCATGTGGCGGGGGGCGTGACCGTGGCGAAAAAAATTAAAAGAGGGGGTACGTGCGCCGGACCGTCCTCCTGACCTCTTGTCAAGTCGTGCGATCGACCCACACTGCCTTTGCGATGGACCGGTAGATCTCTCGCGGCACACTGGTTGAAAATTACTGATTTAAGATGCGTGCCGCCCGCCGGCCCAGTTTTTTTATTAATTTAAATCAAATAAAATGTTTACTTTTTTATTTAGGATGTGCACCTCCCGCAGGATGTGAGCCGCCCGCAGGATGTGTGCCGCAGGATGTGAGCCGCAGTTTGTGCGCCGCAGGATGGGAGCGCCCATTATTTTTTATTAATTTGATTTAATTTAATTTAAAAAAAAATGATTTAGTATGTGCGCCTCCAGCAGGATGTGGGCCGCAGGATATGCGCCGCAGGATGTGCGTGGTAGGATGTGCGCCGCCGGATGTGCCTGCGCAGTTTTTTTATTAATTTGATTTAATAAAAAAAAAAGTTTTATAATTAAATATGTTTTTTATTTATGTGCGCCGGCCGCAGGATGTGCAGAGCACCCCGGCGCAGAGCCGGGGTGCATGAAGACACTTCAGCGAGGGTTCAGCAATTTCTGATCTCACACATTGTGTTATCCACAGCAGCAGTGGCAGAGCCCTGCGCGCGCTCTTCGCTGAACCCTCGCTTCCTCCTCATCCATCCATTTGCATGCACACATCGTGCAGAACCCCGCACCGGTGTCACAGCAGTATTTATCCATTTAGAGCATCGGACCGATTCCCTCACATCAGTGGATCCTTGCCTCCACTCTTGGATATTATTTGGAAAGTTTCTTAATTTTTATGTAAGTGATCTCCTGTGCGCTCTGTGCTCTGCAAGCTCTGCGCTCTCTGTGCGCTCTGCTCTCTGAGCTCTGCGCACTGTGAACGCTCTGCGCTCCCTGCGCTCTGGGTCGCTATGTGCGCCTGATGGCTCAGTCACGTTCACTGCAGTGAATTATTGATACACGCACAGTGTTAGAAGATATTATTAAAACCTGTTAATGACTTGGCTCCGTAACTCTGCGGTTAAATCTAATCTGAACGTAATTTGCTGTCAGTTGTTTCATATATTTTTTTATTAAAAGGCTCGTGGGGAACAGATATGTTGCGCGAGCAAAACTGATCTGTTGGTTTTAATGTAAATGATGAAGTGGATCAATAATCTGGCTTCAGTTCACCACCTCAAGTCTGCGTGCCCTCTTTCCCGTCTCCAAAACATTTTTACGCATGGGTCACAGTTTGCGTGGAAATACGCAAATTCTCCCGTCAACTTTGTTTTGATAAATCCCAACGTTTGCGTAGGATTCTTAAAGTGGGCTATGTTTGTTTAATGCATGGTATTTTAACTTTGTTGAATTGGGTCTGGAGCCTTTAACTTCTCCCTTTTTAATCTGTTATTTGTAACAAGTCCAGGCCAGTACTTCAACCGTTGCACATGATCCAGTGCTGTTTGATCAGTCTTTTAAAATAATTTGCACGTATTAAATAAATTGTATATTTCTGAAATCACAGCCTCCCGTCCTGTTTATTCTGGATATGTGTGGTGAACCCAATTGACATTCAACTGTCACCCTAAACCAGGGGTCAGCAATTTGCGGCTCCGGAGCCGCATGCGGCTCTTCAGCCCCTCTTTCCAAATAATATCTCAGAGTGGAGGCAAGGATCCACTGATGTGAGGGAATCGGTCCGATGCTCTAAATGGAAAAATACTGCCGTGACACCGATGCGGGTTCTGCACGATGTGTGCATGCGAATGGAAGGATGAGGAGTCAGCGAGGGTTCAGCAATTTCTGATCTCACACATTGTGTTATCCACAGCAGCAGTGGCAGAGTATCAGTGTATTTTCTTTATTAGTGACATCACTGCTGTCCCATAAAGTCGCTCTTCACCTCCACCTCACTAACAAACACCTCGATGTCGGTGTCAGAGAGTTTCACTTCCTCTTCACATCGCTTGATGCCGTGCCTCCTTCAGGACTCACGGTGGAAACCCATTGGTCAGCTTCATAATTTAATATTCGAACTATAACAGCCAGGTATGCCAGCTTTGCACACCACTCATCAGCGCTCATGTCCGCTGGTGGGAGTGTGCTGACCTGTGTGTGTGCGCATCGGGATGGAACTCCGCCGTGCGCGATACAGAAAGCAGAGGAGAAATCTAAACGCGTGACCATGTGGCGGGGGGCGTGACCGTGGCGAAAAAAATTAAAAGAGGGGGTACGTGCGCCGGACCGTCCTGCTGACCTCTTGTCAAGTCGTGCGATCGACCCACACTGCCTTTGCGATGGACCGGTAGATCTCTCGCGGCACACTGGTTGAAAATTACTGATTTAAGATGCGTGCCGCCCGCCGGCCCAGTTTTTTTATTAATTTAAATCAAATAAAATGTTTACTTTTTTATTTAGGATGTGCACCTCCCGCAGGATGTGAGCCGCCCGCAGGATGTGTGCCGCAGGATGTGAGCCGCAGTTTGTGCGCCGCAGGATGGGAGCGCCCATTATTTTTTATTAATTTGATTTAATTTAATTTAAAAAAAAATGATTTAGTATGTGCGCCTCCAGCAGGATGTGGGCCGCAGGATATGCGCCGCAGGATGTGCGTGGTAGGATGTGCGCCGCCGGATGTGCCTGCGCAGTTTTTTTATTAATTTGATTTAATAAAAAAAAAAGTTTTATAATTAAATATGTTTTTTATTTATGTGCGCCGGCCGCAGGATGTGCAGAGCACCCCGGCGCAGAGCCGGGGTGCATGAAGACACTTCAGCGAGGGTTCAGCAATTTCTGATCTCACACATTGTGTTATCCACAGCAGCAGTGGCAGAGCCCTGCGCGCGCTCTTCGCTGAACCCTCGCTTCCTCCTCATCCATCCATTTGCATGCACACATCGTGCAGAACCCCGCACCGGTGTCACAGCAGTATTTATCCATTTAGAGCATCGGACCGATTCCCTCACATCAGTGGATCCTTGCCTCCACTCTTGGATATTATTTGGAAAGTTTCTTAATTTTTATGTAAGTGATCTCCTGTGCGCTCTGTGCTCTGCAAGCTCTGCGCTCTCTGTGCGCTCTGCTCTCTGAGCTCTGCGCACTGTGAACGCTCTGCGCTCCCTGCGCTCTGGGTCGCTATGTGCGCCTGATGGCTCAGTCACGTTCACTGCAGTGAATTATTGATACACGCACAGTGTTAGAAGATATTATTAAAACCTGTTAATGACTTGGCTCCGTAACTCTGCGGTTAAATCTAATCTGAACGTAATTTGCTGTCAGTTGTTTCATATATTTTTTTATTAAAAGGCTCGTGGGGAACAGATATGTTGCGCGAGCAAAACTGATCTGTTGGTTTTAATGTAAATGATGAAGTGGATCAATAATCTGGCTTCAGTTCACCACATCAAGTCTGCGTGCCCTCTTTCCCGTCTCCAAAACATTTTTACGCATGGGTCACAGTTTGCGTGGAAATACGCAAATTCTCCCGTCAACTTTGTTTTGATAAATCCCAACGTTTGCGTAGGATTCTTAAAGTGGGCTATGTTTGTTTAATGCATGGTATTTTAACTTTGTTGAATTGGGTCTGGAGCCTTTAACTTCTCCCTTTTTAATCTGTTATTTGTAACAAGTCCAGGCCAGTACTTCAACCGTTGCACATGATCCAGTGCTGTTTGATCAGTCTTTTAAAATAATTTGCACGTATTAAATAAATTGTATATTTCTGAAATCACAGCCTCCCGTCCTGTTTATTCTGGATATGTGTGGTGAACCCAATTGACATTCAACTGTCACCCTAAACCAGGGGTCAGCAATTTGCGGCTCCGGAGCCGCATGCGGCTCTGCAGCCCCTCTTTCCAAATAATATCTCAGAGTGGAGGCAAGGATCCACTGATGTGAGGGAATCGGTCCGATGCTCTAAATGGATAAATACTGCCGTGACACCGATGCGGGTTCTGCACGATGTGTGCATGCGAATGGAAGGATGAGGAGTCAGCGAGGGTTCAGCAATTTCTGATCTCACACATTGTGTTATCCACAGCAGCAGTGGCAGAGTATCAGTGTATTTTCTTTATTAGTGACATCACTGCTGTCCCATAAAGTCGCTCTTCACCTCCACCTCACTAACAAACACCTCGATGTCGGTGTCAGAGAGTTTCACTTCCTCTTCACATCGCTTGATGCCGTGCCTCCTTCAGGACTCACGGTGGAAACCCATTGGTCAGCTTCATAATTTAATATTCGAACTATAACAGCCAGGTATGCCAGCTTTGCACACCACTCATCAGCGCTCATGTCCGCTGGTGGGAGTGTGCTGACCTGTGTGTGTGCGCATCGGGATGGAACTCCGCCGTGCGCGATACAGAAAGCAGAGGAGAAATCTAAACGCGTGACCATGTGGCGGGGGGCGTGACCGTGGCGAAAAAAATTAAAAGAGGGGGTACGTGCGCCGGACCGTCCTCCTGACCTCTTGTCAAGTCGTGCGATCGACCCACACTGCCTTTGCGATGGACCGGTAGATCTCTCGCGGCACACTGGTTGAAAATTACTGATTTAAGATGCGTGCCGCCCGCCGGCCCAGTTTTTTTATTAATTTAAATCAAATAAAATGTTTACTTTTTTATTTAGGATGTGCACCTCCTGCAGGATGTGAGCCGCCCGCAGGATGTGTGCCGCAGGATGTGAGCCGCAGTTTGTGCGCCGCAGGATGGGAGCGCCCATTATTTTTTATTAATTTGATTTAATTTAATTTAAAAAAAAATGATTTAGTATGTGCGCCTCCAGCAGGATGTGGGCCGCAGGATATGCGCCGCAGGATGTGCGTGGTAGGATGTGCGCCGCCGGATGTGCCTGCGCAGTTTTTTTATTAATTTGATTTAATAAAAAAAAAAGTTTTATAATTAAATATGTTTTTTATTTATGTGCGCCGGCCGCAGGATGTGCAGAGCACCCCGGCGCAGAGCCGGGGTGCATGAAGACACTTCAGCGAGGGTTCAGCAATTTCTGATCTCACACATTGTGTTATCCACAGCAGCAGTGGCAGAGCCCTGCGCGCGCTCTTCGCTGAACCCTCGCTTCCTCCTCATCCATCCATTTGCATGCACACATCGTGCAGAACCCCGCACCGGTGTCACAGCAGTATTTATCCATTTAGAGCATCGGACCGATTCCCTCACATCAGTGGATCCTTGCCTCCACTCTTGGATATTATTTGGAAAGTTTCTTAATTTTTATGTAAGTGATCTCCTGTGCGCTCTGTGCTCTGCAAGCTCTGCGCTCTCTGTGCGCTCTGCTCTCTGAGCTCTGCGCACTGTGAACGCTCTGCGCTCCCTGCGCTCTGGGTCGCTATGTGCGCCTGATGGCTCAGTCACGTTCACTGCAGTGAATTATTGATACACGCACAGTGTTAGAAGATATTATTAAAACCTGTTAATGACTTGGCTCCGTAACTCTGCGGTTAAATCTAATCTGAACGTAATTTGCTGTCAGTTGTTTCATATATTTTTTTATTAAAAGGCTCGTGGGGAACAGATATGTTGCGCGAGCAAAACTGATCTGTTGGTTTTAATGTAAATGATGAAGTGGATCAATAATCTGGCTTCAGTTCACCACCTCAAGTCTGCGTGCCCTCTTTCCCGTCTCCAAAACATTTTTACGCATGGGTCACAGTTTGCGTGGAAATACGCAAATTCTCCCGTCAACTTTGTTTTGATAAATCCCAACGTTTGCGTAGGATTCTTAAAGTGGGCTATGTTTGTTTAATGCATGGTATTTTAACTTTGTTGAATTGGGTCTGGAGCCTTTAACTTCTCCCTTTTTAATCTGTTATTTGTAACAAGTCCAGGCCAGTACTTCAACCGTTGCACATGATCCAGTGCTGTTTGATCAGTCTTTTAAAATAATTTGCACGTATTAAATAAATTGTATATTTCTGAAATCACAGCCTCCCGTCCTGTTTATTCTGGATATGTGTGGTGAACCCAATTGACATTCAACTGTCACCCTAAACCAGGGGTCAGCAATTTGCGGCTCCGGAGCCGCATGCGGCTCTTCAGCCCCTCTTTCCAAATAATATCTCAGAGTGGAGGCAAGGATCCACTGATGTGAGGGAATCGGTCCGATGCTCTAAATGGATAAATACTGCCGTGACACCGATGCGGGTTCTGCACGATGTGTGCATGCGAATGGAAGGATGAGGAGTCAGCGAGGGTTCAGCAATTTCTGATCTCACACATTGTGTTATCCACAGCAGCAGTGGCAGAGTATCAGTGTATTTTCTTTATTAGTGACATCACTGCTGTCCCATAAAGTCGCTCTTCACCTCCACCTCACTAACAAACACCTCGATGTCGGTGTCAGAGAGTTTCACTTCCTCTTCACATCGCTTGATGCCGTGCCTCCTTCAGGACTCACGGTGGAAACCCATTGGTCAGCTTCATAATTTAATATTCGAACTATAACAGCCAGGTATGCCAGCTTTGCACACCACTCATCAGCGCTCATGTCCGCTGGTGGGAGTGTGCTGACCTGTGTGTGTGCGCATCGGGATGGAACTCCGCCGTGCGCGATACAGAAAGCAGAGGAGAAATCTAAACGCGTGACCATGTGGCGGGGGGCGTGACCGTGGCGAAAAAAATTAAAAGAGGGGGTACGTGCGCCGGACCGTCCTCCTGACCTCTTGTCAAGTCGTGCGATCGACCCACACTGCCTTTGCGATGGACCGGTAGATCTCTCGCGGCACACTGGTTGAAAATTACTGATTTAAGATGCGTGCCGCCCGCCGGCCCAGTTTTTTTATTAATTTAAATCAAATAAAATGTTTACTTTTTTATTTAGGATGTGCACCTCCCGCAGGATGTGAGCCGCCCGCAGGATGTGTGCCGCAGGATGTGAGCCGCAGTTTGTGCGCCGCAGGATGGGAGCGCCCATTATTTTTTATTAATTTGATTTAATTTAATTTAAAAAAAAATGATTTAGTATGTGCGCCTCCAGCAGGATGTGGGCCGCAGGATATGCGCCGCAGGATGTGCGTGGTAGGATGTGCGCCGCCGGATGTGCCTGCGCAGTTTTTTTATTAATTTGATTTAATAAAAAAAAAAGTTTTATAATTAAATATGTTTTTTATTTATGTGCGCCGGCCGCAGGATGTGCAGAGCACCCCGGCGCAGAGCCGGGGTGCATGAAGACACTTCAGCGAGGGTTCAGCAATTTCTGATCTCACACATTGTGTTATCCACAGCAGCAGTGGCAGAGCCCTGCGCGCGCTCTTCGCTGAACCCTCGCTTCCTCCTCATCCATCCATTTGCATGCACACATCGTGCAGAACCCCGCACCGGTGTCACAGCAGTATTTATCCATTTAGAGCATCGGACCGATTCCCTCACATCAGTGGATCCTTGCCTCCACTCTTGGATATTATTTGGAAAGTTTCTTAATTTTTATGTAAGTGATCTCCTGTGCGCTCTGTGCTCTGCAAGCTCTGCGCTCTCTGTGCGCTCTGCTCTCTGAGCTCTGCGCACTGTGAACGCTCTGCGCTCCCTGCGCTCTGGGTCGCTATGTGCGCCTGATGGCTCAGTCACGTTCACTGCAGTGAATTATTGATACACGCACAGTGTTAGAAGATATTATTAAAACCTGTTAATGACTTGGCTCCGTAACTCTGCGGTTAAATCTAATCTGAACGTAATTTGCTGTCAGTTGTTTCATATATTTTTTTATTAAAAGGCTCGTGGGGAACAGATATGTTGCGCGAGCAAAACTGATCTGTTGGTTTTAATGTAAATGATGAAGTGGATCAATAATCTGGCTTCAGTTCACCACCTCAAGTCTGCGTGCCCTCTTTCCCGTCTCCAAAACATTTTTACGCATGGGTCACAGTTTGCGTGGAAATACGCAAATTCTCCCGTCAACTTTGTTTTGATAAATCCCAACGTTTGCGTAGGATTCTTAAAGTGGGCTATGTTTGTTTAATGCATGGTATTTTAACTTTGTTGAATTGGGTCTGGAGCCTTTAACTTCTCCCTTTTTAATCTGTTATTTGTAACAAGTCCAGGCCAGTACTTCAACCGTTGCACATGATCCAGTGCTGTTTGATCAGTCTTTTAAAATAATTTGCACGTATTAAATAAATTGTATATTTCTGAAATCACAGCCTCCCGTCCTGTTTATTCTGGATATGTGTGGTGAACCCAATTGACATTCAACTGTCACCCTAAACCAGGGGTCAGCAATTTGCGGCTCCGGAGCCGCATGCGGCTCTTCAGCCCCTCTTTCCAAATAATATCTCAGAGTGGAGGCAAGGATCCACTGATGTGAGGGAATCGGTCCGATGCTCTAAATGGATAAATACTGCCGTGACACCGATGCGGGTTCTGCACGATGTGTGCATGCGAATGGAAGGATGAGGAGTCAGCGAGGGTTCAGCAATTTCTGATCTCACACATTGTGTTATCCACAGCAGCAGTGGCAGAGTATCAGTGTATTTTCTTTATTAGTGACATCACTGCTGTCCCATAAAGTCGCTCTTCACCTCCACCTCACTAACAAACACCTCGATGTCGGTGTCAGAGAGTTTCACTTCCTCTTCACATCGCTTGATGCCGTGCCTCCTTCAGGACTCACGGTGGAAACCCATTGGTCAGCTTCATAATTTAATATTCGAACTATAACAGCCAGGTATGCCAGCTTTGCACACCACTCATCAGCGCTCATGTCCGCTGGTGGGAGTGTGCTGACCTGTGTGTGTGCGCATCGGGATGGAACTCCGCCGTGCGCGATACAGAAAGCAGAGGAGAAATCTAAACGCGTGACCATGTGGCGGGGGGCGTGACCGTGGCGAAAAAAATTAAAAGAGGGGGTACGTGCGCCGGACCGTCCTCCTGACCTCTTGTCAAGTCGTGCGATCGACCCACACTGCCTTTGCGATGGACCGGTAGATCTCTCGCGGCACACTGGTTGAAAATTACTGATTTAAGATGCGTGCCGCCCGCCGGCCCAGTTTTTTTATTAATTTAAATCAAATAAAATGTTTACTTTTTTATTTAGGATGTGCACCTCCCGCAGGATGTGAGCCGCCCGCAGGATGTGTGCCGCAGGATGTGAGCCGCAGTTTGTGCGCCGCAGGATGGGAGCGCCCATTATTTTTTATTAATTTGATTTAATTTAATTTAAAAAAAAATGATTTAGTATGTGCGCCTCCAGCAGGATGTGGGCCGCAGGATATGCGCCGCAGGATGTGCGTGGTAGGATGTGCGCCGCCGGATGTGCCTGCGCAGTTTTTTTATTAATTTGATTTAATAAAAAAAAAAGTTTTATAATTAAATATGTTTTTTATTTATGTGCGCCGGCCGCAGGATGTGCAGAGCACCCCGGCGCAGAGCCGGGGTGCATGAAGACACTTCAGCGAGGGTTCAGCCATTTCTGATCTCACACATTGTGTTATCCACAGCAGCAGTGGCAGAGCCCTGCGCGCGCTCTTCGCTGAACCCTCGCTTCCTCCTCATCCATCCATTTGCATGCACACATCGTGCAGAACCCCGCACCGGTGTCACAGCAGTATTTATCCATTTAGAGCATCGGACCGATTCCCTCACATCAGTGGATCCTTGCCTCCACTCTTGGATATTATTTGGAAAGTTTCTTAATTTTTATGTAAGTGATCTCCTGTGCGCTCTGTGCTCTGCAAGCTCTGCGCTCTCTGTGCGCTCTGCTCTCTGAGCTCTGCGCACTGTGAACGCTCTGCGCTCCCTGCGCTCTGGGTCGCTATGTGCGCCTGATGGCTCAGTCACGTTCACTGCAGTGAATTATTGATACACGCACAGTGTTAGAAGATATTATTAAAACCTGTTAATGACTTGGCTCCGTAACTCTGCGGTTAAATCTAATCTGAACGTAATTTGCTGTCAGTTGTTTCATATATTTTTTTATTAAAAGGCTCGTGGGGAACAGATATGTTGCGCGAGCAAAACTGATCTGTTGGTTTTAATGTAAATGATGAAGTGGATCAATAATCTGGCTTCAGTTCACCACCTCAAGTCTGCGTGCCCACTTTCCCGTCTCCAAAACATTTTTACGCATGGGTCACAGTTTGCGTGGAAATACGCAAATTCTCCCGTCAACTTTGTTTTGATAAATCCCAACGTTTGCGTAGGATTCTTAAAGTGGGCTATGTTTGTTTAATGCATGGTATTTTAACTTTGTTGAATTGGGTCTGGAGCCTTTAACTTCTCCCTTTTTAATCTGTTATTTGTAACAAGTCCAGGCCAGTACTTCAACCGTTGCACATGATCCAGTGCTGTTTGATCAGTCTTTTAAAATAATTTGCACGTATTAAATAAATTGTATATTTCTGAAATCACAGCCTCCCGTCCTGTTTATTCTGGATATGTGTGGTGAACCCAATTGACATTCAACTGTCACCCTAAACCAGGGGTCAGCAATTTGCGGCTCCGGAGCCGCATGCGGCTCTTCAGCCCCTCTTTCCAAATAATATCTCAGAGTGGAGGCAAGGATCCACTGATGTGAGGGAATCGGTCCGATGCTCTAAATGGATAAATACTGCCGTGACACCGATGCGGGTTCTGCACGATGTGTGCATGCGAATGGAAGGATGAGGAGTCAGCGAGGGTTCAGCAATTTCTGATCTCACACATTGTGTTATCCACAGCAGCAGTGGCAGAGTATCAGTGTATTTTCTTTATTAGTGACATCACTGCTGTCCCATAAAGTCGCTCTTCACCTCCACCTCACTAACAAACACCTCGATGTCGGTGTCAGAGAGTTTCACTTCCTCTTCACATCGCTTGATGCCGTGCCTCCTTCAGGACTCACGGTGGAAACCCATTGGTCAGCTTCATAATTTAATATTCGAACTATAACAGCCAGGTATGCCAGCTTTGCACACCACTCATCAGCGCTCATGTCCGCTGGTGGGAGTGTGCTGACCTGTGTGTGTGCGCATCGGGATGGAACTCCGCCGTGCGCGATACAGAAAGCAGAGGAGAAATCTAAACGCGTGACCATGTGGCGGGGGGCGTGACCGTGGCGAAAAAAATTAAAAGAGGGGGTACGTGCGCCGGACCGTCCTCCTGACCTCTTGTCAAGTCGTGCGATCGACCCACACTGCCTTTGCGATGGACCGGTAGATCTCTCGCGGCACACTGGTTGAAAATTACTGATTTAAGATGCGTGCCGCCCGCCGGCCCAGTTTTTTTATTAATTTAAATCAAATAAAATGTTTACTTTTTTATTTAGGATGTGCACCTCCCGCAGGATGTGAGCCGCCCGCAGGATGTGTGCCGCAGGATGTGAGCCGCAGTTTGTGCGCCGCAGGATGGGAGCGCCCATTATTTTTTATTAATTTGATTTAATTTAATTTAAAAAAAAATGATTTAGTATGTGCGCCTCCAGCAGGATGTGGGCCGCAGGATATGCGCCGCAGGATGTGCGTGGTAGGATGTGCGCCGCCGGATGTGCCTGCGCAGTTTTTTTATTAATTTGATTTAATAAAAAAAAAAGTTTTATAATTAAATATGTTTTTTATTTATGTGCGCCGGCCGCAGGATGTGCAGAGCACCCCGGCGCAGAGCCGGGGTGCATGAAGACACTTCAGCGAGGGTTCAGCCATTTCTGATCTCACACATTGTGTTATCCACAGCAGCAGTGGCAGAGCCCTGCGCGCGCTCTTCGCTGAACCCTCGCTTCCTCCTCATCCATCCATTTGCATGCACACATCGTGCAGAACCCCGCACCGGTGTCACAGCAGTATTTATCCATTTAGAGCATCGGACCGATTCCCTCACATCAGTGGATCCTTGCCTCCACTCTTGGATATTATTTGGAAAGTTTCTTAATTTTTATGTAAGTGATCTCCTGTGCGCTCTGTGCTCTGCAAGCTCTGCGCTCTCTGTGCGCTCTGCTCTCTGAGCTCTGCGCACTGTGAACGCTCTGCGCTCCCTGCGCTCTGGGTCGCTATGTGCGCCTGATGGCTCAGTCACGTTCACTGCAGTGAATTATTGATACACGCACAGTGTTAGAAGATATTATTAAAACCTGTTAATGACTTGGCTCCGTAACTCTGCGGTTAAATCTAATCTGAACGTAATTTGCTGTCAGTTGTTTCATATATTTTTTTATTAAAAGGCTCGTGGGGAACAGATATGTTGCGCGAGCAAAACTGATCTGTTGGTTTTAATGTAAATGATGAAGTGGATCAATAATCTGGCTTCAGTTCACCACCTCAAGTCTGCGTGCCCTCTTTCCCGTCTCCAAAACATTTTTACGCATGGGTCACAGTTTGCGTGGAAATACGCAAATTCTCCCGTCAACTTTGTTTTGATAAATCCCAACGTTTGCGTAGGATTCTTAAAGTGGGCTATGTTTGTTTAATGCATGGTATTTTAACTTTGTTGAATTGGGTCTGGAGCCTTTAACTTCTCCCTTTTTAATCTGTTATTTGTAACAAGTCCAGGCCAGTACTTCAACCGTTGCACATGATCCAGTGCTGTTTGATCAGTCTTTTAAAATAATTTGCACGTATTAAATAAATTGTATATTTCTGAAATCACAGCCTCCCGTCCTGTTTATTCTGGATATGTGTGGTGAACCCAATTGACATTCAACTGTCACCCTAAACCAGGGGTCAGCAATTTGCGGCTCCGGAGCCGCATGCGGCTCTTCAGCCCCTCTTTCCAAATAATATCTCAGAGTGGAGGCAAGGATCCACTGATGTGAGGGAATCGGTCCGATGCTCTAAATGGATAAATACTGCCGTGACACCGATGCGGGTTCTGCACGATGTGTGCATGCGAATGGAAGGATGAGGAGTCAGCGAGGGTTCAGCAATTTCTGATCTCACACATTGTGTTATCCACAGCAGCAGTGGCAGAGTATCAGTGTATTTTCTTTATTAGTGACATCACTGCTGTCCCATAAAGTCGCTCTTCACCTCCACCTCACTAACAAACACCTCGATGTCGGTGTCAGAGAGTTTCACTTCCTCTTCACATCGCTTGATGCCGTGCCTCCTTCAGGACTCACGGTGGAAACCCATTGGTCAGCTTCATAATTTAATATTCGAACTATAACAGCCAGGTATGCCAGCTTTGCACACCACTCATCAGCGCTCATGTCCGCTGGTGGGAGTGTGCTGACCTGTGTGTGTGCGCATCGGGATGGAACTCCGCCGTGCGCGATACAGAAAGCAGAGGAGAAATCTAAACGCGTGACCATGTGGCGGGGGGCGTGACCGTGGCGAAAAAAATTAAAAGAGGGGGTACGTGCGCCGGACCGTCCTCCTGACCTCTTGTCAAGTCGTGCGATCGACCCACACTGCCTTTGCGATGGACCGGTAGATCTCTCGCGGCACACTGGTTGAAAATTACTGATTTAAGATGCGTGCCGCCCGCCGGCCCAGTTTTTTTATTAATTTAAATCAAATAAAATGTTTACTTTTTTATTTAGGATGTGCACCTCCCGCAGGATGTGAGCCGCCCGCAGGATGTGTGCCGCAGGATGTGAGCCGCAGTTTGTGCGCCGCAGGATGGGAGCGCCCATTATTTTTTATTAATTTGATTTAATTTAATTTAAAAAAAAATGATTTAGTATGTGCGCCTCCAGCAGGATGTGGGCCGCAGGATATGCGCCGCAGGATGTGCGTGGTAGGATGTGCGCCGCCGGATGTGCCTGCGCAGTTTTTTTATTAATTTGATTTAATAAAAAAAAAAGTTTTATAATTAAATATGTTTTTTATTTATGTGCGCCGGCCGCAGGATGTGCAGAGCACCCCGGCGCAGAGCCGGGGTGCATGAAGACACTTCAGCGAGGGTTCAGCAATTTCTGATCTCACACATTGTGTTATCCACAGCAGCAGTGGCAGAGCCCTGCGCGCGCTCTTCGCTGAACCCTCGCTTCCTCCTCATCCATCCATTTGCATGCACACATCGTGCAGAACCCCGCACCGGTGTCACAGCAGTATTTATCCATTTAGAGCATCGGACCGATTCCCTCACATCAGTGGATCCTTGCCTCCACTCTTGGATATTATTTGGAAAGTTTCTTAATTTTTATGTAAGTGATCTCCTGTGCGCTCTGTGCTCTGCAAGCTCTGCGCTCTCTGTGCGCTCTGCTCTCTGAGCTCTGCGCACTGTGAACGCTCTGCGCTCCCTGCGCTCTGGGTCGCTATGTGCGCCTGATGGCTCAGTCACGTTCACTGCAGTGAATTATTGATACACGCACAGTGTTAGAAGATATTATTAAAACCTGTTAATGACTTGGCTCCGTAACTCTGCGGTTAAATCTAATCTGAACGTAATTTGCTGTCAGTTGTTTCATATATTTTTTTATTAAAAGGCTCGTGGGGAACAGATATGTTGCGCGAGCAAAACTGATCTGTTGGTTTTAATGTAAATGATGAAGTGGATCAATAATCTGGCTTCAGTTCACCACCTCAAGTCTGCGTGCCCTCTTTCCCGTCTCCAAAACATTTTTACGCATGGGTCACAGTTTGCGTGGAAATACGCAAATTCTCCCGTCAACTTTGTTTTGATAAATCCCAACGTTTGCGTAGGATTCTTAAAGTGGGCTATGTTTGTTTAATGCATGGTATTTTAACTTTGTTGAATTGGGTCTGGAGCCTTTAACTTCTCCCTTTTTAATCTGTTATTTGTAACAAGTCCAGGCCAGTACTTCAACCGTTGCACATGATCCAGTGCTGTTTGATCAGTCTTTTAAAATAATTTGCACGTATTAAATAAATTGTATATTTCTGAAATCACAGCCTCCCGTCCTGTTTATTCTGGATATGTGTGGTGAACCCAATTGACATTCAACTGTCACCCTAAACCAGGGGTCAGCAATTTGCGGCTCCGGAGCCGCATGCGGCTCTTCAGCCCCTCTTTCCAAATAATATCTCAGAGTGGAGGCAAGGATCCACTGATGTGAGGGAATCGGTCCGATGCTCTAAATGGAAAAATACTGCCGTGACACCGATGCGGGTTCTGCACGATGTGTGCATGCGAATGGAAGGATGAGGAGTCAGCGAGGGTTCAGCAATTTCTGATCTCACACATTGTGTTATCCACAGCAGCAGTGGCAGAGTATCAGTGTATTTTCTTTATTAGTGACATCACTGCTGTCCCATAAAGTCGCTCTTCACCTCCACCTCACTAACAAACACCTCGATGTCGGTGTCAGAGAGTTTCACTTCCTCTTCACATCGCTTGATGCCGTGCCTCCTTCAGGACTCACGGTGGAAACCCATTGGTCAGCTTCATAATTTAATATTCGAACTATAACAGCCAGGTATGCCAGCTTTGCACACCACTCATCAGCGCTCATGTCCGCTGGTGGGAGTGTGCTGACCTGTGTGTGTGCGCATCGGGATGGAACTCCGCCGTGCGCGATACAGAAAGCAGAGGAGAAATCTAAACGCGTGACCATGTGGCGGGGGGCGTGACCGTGGCGAAAAAAATTAAAAGAGGGGGTACGTGCGCCGGACCGTCCTGCTGACCTCTTGTCAAGTCGTGCGATCGACCCACACTGCCTTTGCGATGGACCGGTAGATCTCTCGCGGCACACTGGTTGAAAATTACTGATTTAAGATGCGTGCCGCCCGCCGGCCCAGTTTTTTTATTAATTTAAATCAAATAAAATGTTTACTTTTTTATTTAGGATGTGCACCTCCCGCAGGATGTGAGCCGCCCGCAGGATGTGTGCCGCAGGATGTGAGCCGCAGTTTGTGCGCCGCAGGATGGGAGCGCCCATTATTTTTTATTAATTTGATTTAATTTAATTTAAAAAAAAATGATTTAGTATGTGCGCCTCCAGCAGGATGTGGGCCGCAGGATATGCGCCGCAGGATGTGCGTGGTAGGATGTGCGCCGCCGGATGTGCCTGCGCAGTTTTTTTATTAATTTGATTTAATAAAAAAAAAAGTTTTATAATTAAATATGTTTTTTATTTATGTGCGCCGGCCGCAGGATGTGCAGAGCACCCCGGCGCAGAGCCGGGGTGCATGAAGACACTTCAGCGAGGGTTCAGCAATTTCTGATCTCACACATTGTGTTATCCACAGCAGCAGTGGCAGAGCCCTGCGCGCGCTCTTCGCTGAACCCTCGCTTCCTCCTCATCCATCCATTTGCATGCACACATCGTGCAGAACCCCGCACCGGTGTCACAGCAGTATTTATCCATTTAGAGCATCGGACCGATTCCCTCACATCAGTGGATCCTTGCCTCCACTCTTGGATATTATTTGGAAAGTTTCTTAATTTTTATGTAAGTGATCTCCTGTGCGCTCTGTGCTCTGCAAGCTCTGCGCTCTCTGTGCGCTCTGCTCTCTGAGCTCTGCGCACTGTGAACGCTCTGCGCTCCCTGCGCTCTGGGTCGCTATGTGCGCCTGATGGCTCAGTCACGTTCACTGCAGTGAATTATTGATACACGCACAGTGTTAGAAGATATTATTAAAACCTGTTAATGACTTGGCTCCGTAACTCTGCGGTTAAATCTAATCTGAACGTAATTTGCTGTCAGTTGTTTCATATATTTTTTTATTAAAAGGCTCGTGGGGAACAGATATGTTGCGCGAGCAAAACTGATCTGTTGGTTTTAATGTAAATGATGAAGTGGATCAATAATCTGGCTTCAGTTCACCACATCAAGTCTGCGTGCCCTCTTTCCCGTCTCCAAAACATTTTTACGCATGGGTCACAGTTTGCGTGGAAATACGCAAATTCTCCCGTCAACTTTGTTTTGATAAATCCCAACGTTTGCGTAGGATTCTTAAAGTGGGCTATGTTTGTTTAATGCATGGTATTTTAACTTTGTTGAATTGGGTCTGGAGCCTTTAACTTCTCCCTTTTTAATCTGTTATTTGTAACAAGTCCAGGCCAGTACTTCAACCGTTGCACATGATCCAGTGCTGTTTGATCAGTCTTTTAAAATAATTTGCACGTATTAAATAAATTGTATATTTCTGAAATCACAGCCTCCCGTCCTGTTTATTCTGGATATGTGTGGTGAACCCAATTGACATTCAACTGTCACCCTAAACCAGGGGTCAGCAATTTGCGGCTCCGGAGCCGCATGCGGCTCTGCAGCCCCTCTTTCCAAATAATATCTCAGAGTGGAGGCAAGGATCCACTGATGTGAGGGAATCGGTCCGATGCTCTAAATGGATAAATACTGCCGTGACACCGATGCGGGTTCTGCACGATGTGTGCATGCGAATGGAAGGATGAGGAGTCAGCGAGGGTTCAGCAATTTCTGATCTCACACATTGTGTTATCCACAGCAGCAGTGGCAGAGTATCAGTGTATTTTCTTTATTAGTGACATCACTGCTGTCCCATAAAGTCGCTCTTCACCTCCACCTCACTAACAAACACCTCGATGTCGGTGTCAGAGAGTTTCACTTCCTCTTCACATCGCTTGATGCCGTGCCTCCTTCAGGACTCACGGTGGAAACCCATTGGTCAGCTTCATAATTTAATATTCGAACTATAACAGCCAGGTATGCCAGCTTTGCACACCACTCATCAGCGCTCATGTCCGCTGGTGGGAGTGTGCTGACCTGTGTGTGTGCGCATCGGGATGGAACTCCGCCGTGCGCGATACAGAAAGCAGAGGAGAAATCTAAACGCGTGACCATGTGGCGGGGGGCGTGACCGTGGCGAAAAAAATTAAAAGAGGGGGTACGTGCGCCGGACCGTCCTCCTGACCTCTTGTCAAGTCGTGCGATCGACCCACACTGCCTTTGCGATGGACCGGTAGATCTCTCGCGGCACACTGGTTGAAAATTACTGATTTAAGATGCGTGCCGCCCGCCGGCCCAGTTTTTTTATTAATTTAAATCAAATAAAATGTTTACTTTTTTATTTAGGATGTGCACCTCCTGCAGGATGTGAGCCGCCCGCAGGATGTGTGCCGCAGGATGTGAGCCGCAGTTTGTGCGCCGCAGGATGGGAGCGCCCATTATTTTTTATTAATTTGATTTAATTTAATTTAAAAAAAAATGATTTAGTATGTGCGCCTCCAGCAGGATGTGGGCCGCAGGATATGCGCCGCAGGATGTGCGTGGTAGGATGTGCGCCGCCGGATGTGCCTGCGCAGTTTTTTTATTAATTTGATTTAATAAAAAAAAAAGTTTTATAATTAAATATGTTTTTTATTTATGTGCGCCGGCCGCAGGATGTGCAGAGCACCCCGGCGCAGAGCCGGGGTGCATGAAGACACTTCAGCGAGGGTTCAGCAATTTCTGATCTCACACATTGTGTTATCCACAGCAGCAGTGGCAGAGCCCTGCGCGCGCTCTTCGCTGAACCCTCGCTTCCTCCTCATCCATCCATTTGCATGCACACATCGTGCAGAACCCCGCACCGGTGTCACAGCAGTATTTATCCATTTAGAGCATCGGACCGATTCCCTCACATCAGTGGATCCTTGCCTCCACTCTTGGATATTATTTGGAAAGTTTCTTAATTTTTATGTAAGTGATCTCCTGTGCGCTCTGTGCTCTGCAAGCTCTGCGCTCTCTGTGCGCTCTGCTCTCTGAGCTCTGCGCACTGTGAACGCTCTGCGCTCCCTGCGCTCTGGGTCGCTATGTGCGCCTGATGGCTCAGTCACGTTCACTGCAGTGAATTATTGATACACGCACAGTGTTAGAAGATATTATTAAAACCTGTTAATGACTTGGCTCCGTAACTCTGCGGTTAAATCTAATCTGAACGTAATTTGCTGTCAGTTGTTTCATATATTTTTTTATTAAAAGGCTCGTGGGGAACAGATATGTTGCGCGAGCAAAACTGATCTGTTGGTTTTAATGTAAATGATGAAGTGGATCAATAATCTGGCTTCAGTTCACCACCTCAAGTCTGCGTGCCCTCTTTCCCGTCTCCAAAACATTTTTACGCATGGGTCACAGTTTGCGTGGAAATACGCAAATTCTCCCGTCAACTTTGTTTTGATAAATCCCAACGTTTGCGTAGGATTCTTAAAGTGGGCTATGTTTGTTTAATGCATGGTATTTTAACTTTGTTGAATTGGGTCTGGAGCCTTTAACTTCTCCCTTTTTAATCTGTTATTTGTAACAAGTCCAGGCCAGTACTTCAACCGTTGCACATGATCCAGTGCTGTTTGATCAGTCTTTTAAAATAATTTGCACGTATTAAATAAATTGTATATTTCTGAAATCACAGCCTCCCGTCCTGTTTATTCTGGATATGTGTGGTGAACCCAATTGACATTCAACTGTCACCCTAAACCAGGGGTCAGCAATTTGCGGCTCCGGAGCCGCATGCGGCTCTTCAGCCCCTCTTTCCAAATAATATCTCAGAGTGGAGGCAAGGATCCACTGATGTGAGGGAATCGGTCCGATGCTCTAAATGGATAAATACTGCCGTGACACCGATGCGGGTTCTGCACGATGTGTGCATGCGAATGGAAGGATGAGGAGTCAGCGAGGGTTCAGCAATTTCTGATCTCACACATTGTGTTATCCACAGCAGCAGTGGCAGAGTATCAGTGTATTTTCTTTATTAGTGACATCACTGCTGTCCCATAAAGTCGCTCTTCACCTCCACCTCACTAACAAACACCTCGATGTCGGTGTCAGAGAGTTTCACTTCCTCTTCACATCGCTTGATGCCGTGCCTCCTTCAGGACTCACGGTGGAAACCCATTGGTCAGCTTCATAATTTAATATTCGAACTATAACAGCCAGGTATGCCAGCTTTGCACACCACTCATCAGCGCTCATGTCCGCTGGTGGGAGTGTGCTGACCTGTGTGTGTGCGCATCGGGATGGAACTCCGCCGTGCGCGATACAGAAAGCAGAGGAGAAATCTAAACGCGTGACCATGTGGCGGGGGGCGTGACCGTGGCGAAAAAAATTAAAAGAGGGGGTACGTGCGCCGGACCGTCCTCCTGACCTCTTGTCAAGTCGTGCGATCGACCCACACTGCCTTTGCGATGGACCGGTAGATCTCTCGCGGCACACTGGTTGAAAATTACTGATTTAAGATGCGTGCCGCCCGCCGGCCCAGTTTTTTTATTAATTTAAATCAAATAAAATGTTTACTTTTTTATTTAGGATGTGCACCTCCCGCAGGATGTGAGCCGCCCGCAGGATGTGTGCCGCAGGATGTGAGCCGCAGTTTGTGCGCCGCAGGATGGGAGCGCCCATTATTTTTTATTAATTTGATTTAATTTAATTTAAAAAAAAATGATTTAGTATGTGCGCCTCCAGCAGGATGTGGGCCGCAGGATATGCGCCGCAGGATGTGCGTGGTAGGATGTGCGCCGCCGGATGTGCCTGCGCAGTTTTTTTATTAATTTGATTTAATAAAAAAAAAAGTTTTATAATTAAATATGTTTTTTATTTATGTGCGCCGGCCGCAGGATGTGCAGAGCACCCCGGCGCAGAGCCGGGGTGCATGAAGACACTTCAGCGAGGGTTCAGCAATTTCTGATCTCACACATTGTGTTATCCACAGCAGCAGTGGCAGAGCCCTGCGCGCGCTCTTCGCTGAACCCTCGCTTCCTCCTCATCCATCCATTTGCATGCACACATCGTGCAGAACCCCGCACCGGTGTCACAGCAGTATTTATCCATTTAGAGCATCGGACCGATTCCCTCACATCAGTGGATCCTTGCCTCCACTCTTGGATATTATTTGGAAAGTTTCTTAATTTTTATGTAAGTGATCTCCTGTGCGCTCTGTGCTCTGCAAGCTCTGCGCTCTCTGTGCGCTCTGCTCTCTGAGCTCTGCGCACTGTGAACGCTCTGCGCTCCCTGCGCTCTGGGTCGCTATGTGCGCCTGATGGCTCAGTCACGTTCACTGCAGTGAATTATTGATACACGCACAGTGTTAGAAGATATTATTAAAACCTGTTAATGACTTGGCTCCGTAACTCTGCGGTTAAATCTAATCTGAACGTAATTTGCTGTCAGTTGTTTCATATATTTTTTTATTAAAAGGCTCGTGGGGAACAGATATGTTGCGCGAGCAAAACTGATCTGTTGGTTTTAATGTAAATGATGAAGTGGATCAATAATCTGGCTTCAGTTCACCACCTCAAGTCTGCGTGCCCTCTTTCCCGTCTCCAAAACATTTTTACGCATGGGTCACAGTTTGCGTGGAAATACGCAAATTCTCCCGTCAACTTTGTTTTGATAAATCCCAACGTTTGCGTAGGATTCTTAAAGTGGGCTATGTTTGTTTAATGCATGGTATTTTAACTTTGTTGAATTGGGTCTGGAGCCTTTAACTTCTCCCTTTTTAATCTGTTATTTGTAACAAGTCCAGGCCAGTACTTCAACCGTTGCACATGATCCAGTGCTGTTTGATCAGTCTTTTAAAATAATTTGCACGTATTAAATAAATTGTATATTTCTGAAATCACAGCCTCCCGTCCTGTTTATTCTGGATATGTGTGGTGAACCCAATTGACATTCAACTGTCACCCTAAACCAGGGGTCAGCAATTTGCGGCTCCGGAGCCGCATGCGGCTCTTCAGCCCCTCTTTCCAAATAATATCTCAGAGTGGAGGCAAGGATCCACTGATGTGAGGGAATCGGTCCGATGCTCTAAATGGAAAAATACTGCCGTGACACCGATGCGGGTTCTGCACGATGTGTGCATGCGAATGGAAGGATGAGGAGTCAGCGAGGGTTCAGCAATTTCTGATCTCACACATTGTGTTATCCACAGCAGCAGTGGCAGAGTATCAGTGTATTTTCTTTATTAGTGACATCACTGCTGTCCCATAAAGTCGCTCTTCACCTCCACCTCACTAACAAACACCTCGATGTCGGTGTCAGAGAGTTTCACTTCCTCTTCACATCGCTTGATGCCGTGCCTCCTTCAGGACTCACGGTGGAAACCCATTGGTCAGCTTCATAATTTAATATTCGAACTATAACAGCCAGGTATGCCAGCTTTGCACACCACTCATCAGCGCTCATGTCCGCTGGTGGGAGTGTGCTGACCTGTGTGTGTGCGCATCGGGATGGAACTCCGCCGTGCGCGATACAGAAAGCAGAGGAGAAATCTAAACGCGTGACCATGTGGCGGGGGGCGTGACCGTGGCGAAAAAAATTAAAAGAGGGGGTACGTGCGCCGGACCGTCCTGCTGACCTCTTGTCAAGTCGTGCGATCGACCCACACTGCCTTTGCGATGGACCGGTAGATCTCTCGCGGCACACTGGTTGAAAATTACTGATTTAAGATGCGTGCCGCCCGCCGGCCCAGTTTTTTTATTAATTTAAATCAAATAAAATGTTTACTTTTTTATTTAGGATGTGCACCTCCCGCAGGATGTGAGCCGCCCGCAGGATGTGTGCCGCAGGATGTGAGCCGCAGTTTGTGCGCCGCAGGATGGGAGCGCCCATTATTTTTTATTAATTTGATTTAATTTAATTTAAAAAAAAATGATTTAGTATGTGCGCCTCCAGCAGGATGTGGGCCGCAGGATATGCGCCGCAGGATGTGCGTGGTAGGATGTGCGCCGCCGGATGTGCCTGCGCAGTTTTTTTATTAATTTGATTTAATAAAAAAAAAAGTTTTATAATTAAATATGTTTTTTATTTATGTGCGCCGGCCGCAGGATGTGCAGAGCACCCCGGCGCAGAGCCGGGGTGCATGAAGACACTTCAGCGAGGGTTCAGCAATTTCTGATCTCACACATTGTGTTATCCACAGCAGCAGTGGCAGAGCCCTGCGCGCGCTCTTCGCTGAACCCTCGCTTCCTCCTCATCCATCCATTTGCATGCACACATCGTGCAGAACCCCGCACCGGTGTCACAGCAGTATTTATCCATTTAGAGCATCGGACCGATTCCCTCACATCAGTGGATCCTTGCCTCCACTCTTGGATATTATTTGGAAAGTTTCTTAATTTTTATGTAAGTGATCTCCTGTGCGCTCTGTGCTCTGCAAGCTCTGCGCTCTCTGTGCGCTCTGCTCTCTGAGCTCTGCGCACTGTGAACGCTCTGCGCTCCCTGCGCTCTGGGTCGCTATGTGCGCCTGATGGCTCAGTCACGTTCACTGCAGTGAATTATTGATACACGCACAGTGTTAGAAGATATTATTAAAACCTGTTAATGACTTGGCTCCGTAACTCTGCGGTTAAATCTAATCTGAACGTAATTTGCTGTCAGTTGTTTCATATATTTTTTTATTAAAAGGCTCGTGGGGAACAGATATGTTGCGCGAGCAAAACTGATCTGTTGGTTTTAATGTAAATGATGAAGTGGATCAATAATCTGGCTTCAGTTCACCACCTCAAGTCTGCGTGCCCTCTTTCCCGTCTCCAAAACATTTTTACGCATGGGTCACAGTTTGCGTGGAAATACGCAAATTCTCCCGTCAACTTTGTTTTGATAAATCCCAACGTTTGCGTAGGATTCTTAAAGTGGGCTATGTTTGTTTAATGCATGGTATTTTAACTTTGTTGAATTGGGTCTGGAGCCTTTAACTTCTCCCTTTTTAATCTGTTATTTGTAACAAGTCCAGGCCAGTACTTCAACCGTTGCACATGATCCAGTGCTGTTTGATCAGTCTTTTAAAATAATTTGCACGTATTAAATAAATTGTATATTTCTGAAATCACAGCCTCCCGTCCTGTTTATTCTGGATATGTGTGGTGAACCCAATTGACATTCAACTGTCACCCTAAACCAGGGGTCAGCAATTTGCGGCTCCGGAGCCGCATGCGGCTCTTCAGCCCCTCTTTCCAAATAATATCTCAGAGTGGAGGCAAGGATCCACTGATGTGAGGGAATCGGTCCGATGCTCTAAATGGATAAATACTGCCGTGACACCGATGCGGGTTCTGCACGATGTGTGCATGCGAATGGAAGGATGAGGAGTCAGCGAGGGTTCAGCAATTTCTGATCTCACACATTGTGTTATCCACAGCAGCAGTGGCAGAGTATCAGTGTATTTTCTTTATTAGTGACATCACTGCTGTCCCATAAAGTCGCTCTTCACCTCCACCTCACTAACAAACACCTCGATGTCGGTGTCAGAGAGTTTCACTTCCTCTTCACATCGCTTGATGCCGTGCCTCCTTCAGGACTCACGGTGGAAACCCATTGGTCAGCTTCATAATTTAATATTCGAACTATAACAGCCAGGTATGCCAGCTTTGCACACCACTCATCAGCGCTCATGTCCGCTGGTGGGAGTGTGCTGACCTGTGTGTGTGCGCATCGGGATGGAACTCCGCCGTGCGCGATACAGAAAGCAGAGGAGAAATCTAAACGCGTGACCATGTGGCGGGGGGCGTGACCGTGGCGAAAAAAATTAAAAGAGGGGGTACGTGCGCCGGACCGTCCTCCTGACCTCTTGTCAAGTCGTGCGATCGACCCACACTGCCTTTGCGATGGACCGGTAGATCTCTCGCGGCACACTGGTTGAAAATTACTGATTTAAGATGCGTGCCGCCCGCCGGCCCAGTTTTTTTATTAATTTAAATCAAATAAAATGTTTACTTTTTTATTTAGGATGTGCACCTCCCGCAGGATGTGAGCCGCCCGCAGGATGTGTGCCGCAGGATGTGAGCCGCAGTTTGTGCGCCGCAGGATGGGAGCGCCCATTATTTTTTATTAATTTGATTTAATTTAATTTAAAAAAAAATGATTTAGTATGTGCGCCTCCAGCAGGATGTGGGCCGCAGGATATGCGCCGCAGGATGTGCGTGGTAGGATGTGCGCCGCCGGATGTGCCTGCGCAGTTTTTTTATTAATTTGATTTAATAAAAAAAAAAGTTTTATAATTAAATATGTTTTTTATTTATGTGCGCCGGCCGCAGGATGTGCAGAGCACCCCGGCGCAGAGCCGGGGTGCATGAAGACACTTCAGCGAGGGTTCAGCAATTTCTGATCTCACACATTGTGTTATCCACAGCAGCAGTGGCAGAGCCCTGCGCGCGCTCTTCGCTGAACCCTCGCTTCCTCCTCATCCATCCATTTGCATGCACACATCGTGCAGAACCCCGCACCGGTGTCACAGCAGTATTTATCCATTTAGAGCATCGGACCGATTCCCTCACATCAGTGGATCCTTGCCTCCACTCTTGGATATTATTTGGAAAGTTTCTTAATTTTTATGTAAGTGATCTCCTGTGCGCTCTGTGCTCTGCAAGCTCTGCGCTCTCTGTGCGCTCTGCTCTCTGAGCTCTGCGCACTGTGAACGCTCTGCGCTCCCTGCGCTCTGGGTCGCTATGTGCGCCTGATGGCTCAGTCACGTTCACTGCAGTGAATTATTGATACACGCACAGTGTTAGAAGATATTATTAAAACCTGTTAATGACTTGGCTCCGTAACTCTGCGGTTAAATCTAATCTGAACGTAATTTGCTGTCAGTTGTTTCATATATTTTTTTATTAAAAGGCTCGTGGGGAACAGATATGTTGCGCGAGCAAAACTGATCTGTTGGTTTTAATGTAAATGATGAAGTGGATCAATAATCTGGCTTCAGTTCACCACCTCAAGTCTGCGTGCCCACTTTCCCGTCTCCAAAACATTTTTACGCATGGGTCACAGTTTGCGTGGAAATACGCAAATTCTCCCGTCAACTTTGTTTTGATAAATCCCAACGTTTGCGTAGGATTCTTAAAGTGGGCTATGTTTGTTTAATGCATGGTATTTTAACTTTGTTGAATTGGGTCTGGAGCCTTTAACTTCTCCCTTTTTAATCTGTTATTTGTAACAAGTCCAGGCCAGTACTTCAACCGTTGCACATGATCCAGTGCTGTTTGATCAGTCTTTTAAAATAATTTGCACGTATTAAATAAATTGTATATTTCTGAAATCACAGCCTCCCGTCCTGTTTATTCTGGATATGTGTGGTGAACCCAATTGACATTCAACTGTCACCCTAAACCAGGGGTCAGCAATTTGCGGCTCCGGAGCCGCATGCGGCTCTTCAGCCCCTCTTTCCAAATAATATCTCAGAGTGGAGGCAAGGATCCACTGATGTGAGGGAATCGGTCCGATGCTCTAAATGGATAAATACTGCCGTGACACCGATGCGGGTTCTGCACGATGTGTGCATGCGAATGGAAGGATGAGGAGTCAGCGAGGGTTCAGCAATTTCTGATCTCACACATTGTGTTATCCACAGCAGCAGTGGCAGAGTATCAGTGTATTTTCTTTATTAGTGACATCACTGCTGTCCCATAAAGTCGCTCTTCACCTCCACCTCACTAACAAACACCTCGATGTCGGTGTCAGAGAGTTTCACTTCCTCTTCACATCGCTTGATGCCGTGCCTCCTTCAGGACTCACGGTGGAAACCCATTGGTCAGCTTCATAATTTAATATTCGAACTATAACAGCCAGGTATGCCAGCTTTGCACACCACTCATCAGCGCTCATGTCCGCTGGTGGGAGTGTGCTGACCTGTGTGTGTGCGCATCGGGATGGAACTCCGCCGTGCGCGATACAGAAAGCAGAGGAGAAATCTAAACGCGTGACCATGTGGCGGGGGGCGTGACCGTGGCGAAAAAAATTAAAAGAGGGGGTACGTGCGCCGGACCGTCCTCCTGACCTCTTGTCAAGTCGTGCGATCGACCCACACTGCCTTTGCGATGGACCGGTAGATCTCTCGCGGCACACTGGTTGAAAATTACTGATTTAAGATGCGTGCCGCCCGCCGGCCCAGTTTTTTTATTAATTTAAATCAAATAAAATGTTTACTTTTTTATTTAGGATGTGCACCTCCCGCAGGATGTGAGCCGCCCGCAGGATGTGTGCCGCAGGATGTGAGCCGCAGTTTGTGCGCCGCAGGATGGGAGCGCCCATTATTTTTTATTAATTTGATTTAATTTAATTTAAAAAAAAATGATTTAGTATGTGCGCCTCCAGCAGGATGTGGGCCGCAGGATATGCGCCGCAGGATGTGCGTGGTAGGATGTGCGCCGCCGGATGTGCCTGCGCAGTTTTTTTATTAATTTGATTTAATAAAAAAAAAAGTTTTATAATTAAATATGTTTTTTATTTATGTGCGCCGGCCGCAGGATGTGCAGAGCACCCCGGCGCAGAGCCGGGGTGCATGAAGACACTTCAGCGAGGGTTCAGCAATTTCTGATCTCACACATTGTGTTATCCACAGCAGCAGTGGCAGAGCCCTGCGCGCGCTCTTCGCTGAACCCTCGCTTCCTCCTCATCCATCCATTTGCATGCACACATCGTGCAGAACCCCGCACCGGTGTCACAGCAGTATTTATCCATTTAGAGCATCGGACCGATTCCCTCACATCAGTGGATCCTTGCCTCCACTCTTGGATATTATTTGGAAAGTTTCTTAATTTTTATGTAAGTGATCTCCTGTGCGCTCTGTGCTCTGCAAGCTCTGCGCTCTCTGTGCGCTCTGCTCTCTGAGCTCTGCGCACTGTGAACGCTCTGCGCTCCCTGCGCTCTGGGTCGCTATGTGCGCCTGATGGCTCAGTCACGTTCACTGCAGTGAATTATTGATACACGTACAGTGTTAGAAGATATTATTAAAACCTGTTAATGACTTGGCTCCGTAACTCTGCGGTTAAATCTAATCTGAACGTAATTTGCTGTCAGTTGTTTCATATATTTTTTTATTAAAAGGCTCGTGGGGAACAGATATGTTGCGCGAGCAAAACTGATCTGTTGGTTTTAATGTAAATGATGAAGTGGATCAATAATCTGGCTTCAGTTCACCACCTCAAGTCTGCGTGCCCACTTTCCCGTCTCCAAAACATTTTTACGCATGGGTCACAGTTTGCGTGGAAATACGCAAATTCTCCCGTCAACTTTGTTTTGATAAATCCCAACGTTTGCGTAGGATTCTTAAAGTGGGCTATGTTTGTTTAATGCATGGTATTTTAACTTTGTTGAATTGGGTCTGGAGCCTTTAACTTCTCCCTTTTTAATCTGTTATTTGTAACAAGTCCAGGCCAGTACTTCAACCGTTGCACATGATCCAGTGCTGTTTGATCAGTCTTTTAAAATAATTTGCACGTATTAAATAAATTGTATATTTCTGAAATCACAGCCTCCCGTCCTGTTTATTCTGGATATGTGTGGTGAACCCAATTGACATTCAACTGTCACCCTAAACCAGGGGTCAGCAATTTGCGGCTCCGGAGCCGCATGCGGCTCTTCAGCCCCTCTTTCCAAATAATATCTCAGAGTGGAGGCAAGGATCCACTGATGTGAGGGAATCGGTCCGATGCTCTAAATGGATAAATACTGCCGTGACACCGATGCGGGTTCTGCACGATGTGTGCATGCGAATGGAAGGATGAGGAGTCAGCGAGGGTTCAGCAATTTCTGATCTCACACATTGTGTTATCCACAGCAGCAGTGGCAGAGTATCAGTGTATTTTCTTTATTAGTGACATCACTGCTGTCCCATAAAGTCGCTCTTCACCTCCACCTCACTAACAAACACCTCGATGTCGGTGTCAGAGAGTTTCACTTCCTCTTCACATCGCTTGATGCCGTGCCTCCTTCAGGACTCACGGTGGAAACCCATTGGTCAGCTTCATAATTTAATATTCGAACTATAACAGCCAGGTATGCCAGCTTTGCACACCACTCATCAGCGCTCATGTCCGCTGGTGGGAGTGTGCTGACCTGTGTGTGTGCGCATCGGGATGGAACTCCGCCGTGCGCGATACAGAAAGCAGAGGAGAAATCTAAACGCGTGACCATGTGGCGGGGGGCGTGACCGTGGCGAAAAAAATTCAAAGAGGGGGTACGTGCGCCGGACCGTCCTCCTGACCTCTTGTCAAGTCGTGCGATCGACCCACACTGCCTTTGCGATGGACCGGTAGATCTCTCGCGGCACACTGGTTGAAAATTACTGATTTAAGATGCGTGCCGCCCGCCGGCCCAGTTTTTTTATTAATTTAAATCAAATAAAATGTTTACTTTTTTATTTAGGATGTGCACCTCCCGCAGGATGTGAGCCGCCCGCAGGATGTGTGCCGCAGGATGTGAGCCGCAGTTTGTGCGCCGCAGGATGGGAGCGCCCATTATTTTTTATTAATTTGATTTAATTTAATTTAAAAAAAAATGATTTAGTATGTGCGCCTCCAGCAGGATGTGGGCCGCAGGATATGCGCCGCAGGATGTGCGTGGTAGGATGTGCGCCGCCGGATGTGCCTGCGCAGTTTTTTTATTAATTTGATTTAATAAAAAAAAAAGTTTTATAATTAAATATGTTTTTTATTTATGTGCGCCGGCCGCAGGATGTGCAGAGCACCCCGGCGCAGAGCCGGGGTGCATGAAGACACTTCAGCGAGGGTTCAGCAATTTCTGATCTCACACATTGTGTTATCCACAGCAGCAGTGGCAGAGCCCTGCGCGCGCTCTTCGCTGAACCCTCGCTTCCTCCTCATCCTTCCATTTGCATGCACACATCGTGCAGAACCCCGCACCGGTGTCACAGCAGTATTTATCCATTTAGAGCATCGGACCGATTCCCTCACATCAGTGGATCCTTGCCTCCACTCTGGGATATTATTTGGAAAGTTTCTTAATTTTTATGTAAGTGATCTCCTGTGCGCTCTGTGCTCTGCAAGCTCTGCGCTCTCTGTGCGCTCTGCTCTCTGAGCTCTGCGCACTGTGAACGCTCTGAGCTCCCTGCGCTCTGGGTCGCTATGTGCGCCTGATGGCTCAGTCACGTTCACTCCAGTGAATTATTGATACACGCACAGTGTTAGAAGATATTATTAAAACCTGTTAATGACTTGGCTCCGTAACTCTGCGGTTAAATCTAATCTGAACGTAATTTGCTGTCAGTTGTTTCATATATTTTTTTATTAAAAGGCTCGTGGGGAACAGATATGTTGCGCGAGCAAAACTGATCTGTTGGTTTTAATGTAAATGATGAAGTGGATCAATAATCTGGCTTCAGTTCACCACCTCAAGTCTGCGTGCCCACTTTCCCGTCTCCAAAACATTTTTACGCATGGGTCACAGTTTGCGTGGAAATACGCAAATTCTCCCGTCAACTTTGTTTTGATAAATCCCAACGTTTGCGTAGGATTCTTAAAGTGGGCTATGTTTGTTTAATGCATGGTATTTTAACTTTGTTGAATTGGGTCTGGAGCCTTTAACTTCTCCCTTTTTAATCTGTTATTTGTAACAAGTCCAGGCCAGTACTTCAACCGTTGCACATGATCCAGTGCTGTTTGATCAGTCTTTTAAAATAATTTGCACGTATTAAATAAATTGTATATTTCTGAAATCACAGCCTCCCGTCCTGTTTATTCTGGATATGTGTGGTGAACCCAATTGACATTCAACTGTCACCCTAAACCAGGGGTCAGCAATTTGCGGCTCCGGAGCCGCATGCGGCTCTTCAGCCCCTCTTTCCAAATAATATCTCAGAGTGGAGGCAAGGATCCACTGATGTGAGGGAATCGGTCCGATGCTCTAAATGGATAAATACTGCCGTGACACCGATGCGGGTTCTGCACGATGTGTGCATGCGAATGGAAGGATGAGGAGGAAGCGAGGGTTCAGCAATTCCTGATCTCACACATTGTGTTATCCACAGCAGCAGTGGCAGAGTATCAGTGTATTTTCTTTATTAGTGACATCACTGCTGTCCCATAAAGTCGCTCTTCACCTCCACCTCACTAACAAATACCTCGATGTCGGTGTCAGAGAGTTTCACTTCCTCTTCACATCGCTTGATGCCGTGCCTCCTTCAGGACTCACGGTGGAAACCCATTGGTCAGTTTCATAATTTAATATTCGAACTATAACAGCCAGGTATGCCAGCTTTGCACACCACTCATCAGCGCTCATGTCCGCTGGTGGGAGTGTGCTCACCCGTGTGTGTGCGCAATGGGATGGAACTCCGCCGTGCGCGATACAGAAAGCAGAGGAGAAATCTAAACGAGTGTCCATGTGGCGGGGGGCGTGGCCGTGGCGAAAAAAATTAAAAGAGGGGGTACGTGCGCCGGAGTGTCCTCCTGACCTCTTGTCCAGTCGTGCGATAGACCCACACTGCCTTTGCGATGGACCGGTAGATCTCTCCCGGCACACTGGTTGAAAATTACTGATTTAAGATTTGCGCCGCCCGCCGGCACAGTTTTTTTATTAATTTAAATCAAATAAAATGTTTACTTTTTATTTAGGATGTGCACCTCCCGCAGGATGTGAGCCGCAGTTTGTGCGCCGCAGGATGGGAGCGCCCATATTTTTTTATTAATTTGATTTAATTTAATTTTTAAAAAAAATATTTAGGATGTGCGCCTCCCGCAGGATATGCGCCGCAAGATATGCGCGCCCATTTTTTTTTCAATAATTTGATTTAATTTGATTTAAAAAGAAAAAAGTTTTATAATTAAATATGTTTTTTATTTATGTGCGCCTCCCGCAGGATGTGCGCCGCAGGATATGCGCCGCAGGATGTGTGCCACAGGATGTGCGCCGTAGGATGTGAGCTGCAGGATGTGCCGGCGCAGTTTTTTTATTAATTTGATTTAATAAAAAAAAAAGTTTTATAATTAAATATGTTTTTTATTTATGTGCGCCGGCCGCAGGATGTGCATGAAGACACTTCAGCGAGGGTTCAGCAATTTCTGATCTCACACATTGTGTTATCCACAGCAGCAGTGGCAGAGTATCAGTGTATTTTCTTTATTAGTGACATCACTGCTGTCCCATAAAGTCGCTCTTCACCTCCACCTCACTAACAAACACCTCGATGTCGGTGTCAGAGAGTTTCACTTCCTCTTCACATCGCTTGATGCCGTGCCTCCTTCAGGACTCACGGTGGAAACCCATTGGTCAGTTTCATAATTTAATATTCGAACTATAACAGCCAGGTATGCCAGCTTTGCACACCACTCATCAGCGCTCATGTCCGCTAGTGGGAGTGTGCTCACCCGTGTGTGTGCGCAATGGGATGGAACTCCGCCGTGCGCGATACAGAAAGCAGAGGAGAAATCTAAACGAGTGTCCATGTGGTGGGGGGGCGTGGCCGTGGCGAAAAAAATTAAAAGAGGGGGTACGTGCGCCGGAGCGTCCTCCTGACCTCTTGTCCAGTCGTGCAATAGACCCACACTGCCTTTGCGATGGACCGATAGATATCTCCCGGCACACTGGTTGAAAATAACTGATTTAAGATTTGCGCCGCCCGCCGGCACAGTTTTTTTATTAATTTAAATCAAATAAAATGTTTACTTTTTTATTTAGGATGTGCACCTCCCGCAGGATGTGAGCCGCCCGCAGGATGTGTGCCGCAGGATGTGAGCCGCAGTTTGTGCGCCGCAGGATGGGAGCGCCCATTATTTTTTATTAATTTGATTTAATTTAATTTAAAAAAAAATGATTTAGTATGTGCGCCTCCAGCAGGATGTGGGCCGCAGGATATGCGCCGCAGGATGTGCGTGGTAGGATGTGCGCCGCCGGATGTGCCTGCGCAGTTTTTTTATTAATTTGATTTAATAAAAAAAAAAGTTTTATAATTAAATATGTTTTTTATTTATGTGCGCCGGCCGCAGGATGTGCAGAGCACCCCGGCGCAGAGCCGGGGTGCATGAAGACACTTCAGCGAGGGTTCAGCAATTTCTGATCTCACACATTGTGTTATCCACAGCAGCAGTGGCAGAGCCCTGCGCGCGCTCTTCGCTGAACCCTCGCTTCCTCCTCATCCATCCATTTGCATGCACACATCGTGCAGAACCCCGCACCGGTGTCACAGCAGTATTTATCCATTTAGAGCATCGGACCGATTCCCTCACATCAGTGGATCCTTGCCTCCACTCTTGGATATTATTTGGAAAGTTTCTTAATTTTTATGTAAGTGATCTCCTGTGCGCTCTGTGCTCTGCAAGCTCTGCGCTCTCTGTGCGCTCTGCTCTCTGAGCTCTGCGCACTGTGAACGCTCTGCGCTCCCTGCGCTCTGGGTCGCTATGTGCGCCTGATGGCTCAGTCACGTTCACTGCAGTGAATTATTGATACACGCACAGTGTTAGAAGATATTATTAAAACCTGTTAATGACTTGGCTCCGTAACTCTGCGGTTAAATCTAATCTGAACGTAATTTGCTGTCAGTTGTTTCATATATTTTTTTATTAAAAGGCTCGTGGGGAACAGATATGTTGCGCGAGCAAAACTGATCTGTTGGTTTTAATGTAAATGATGAAGTGGATCAATAATCTGGCTTCAGTTCACCACCTCAAGTCTGCGCGCCCACTTTCCCGTCTCCAAAACATTTTTACGCATGGGTCACAGTTTGCGTGGAAATACGCAAATTCTCCCGTCAACTTTGTTTTGATAAATCCCAACGTTTGCGTAGGATTCTTAAAGTGGGCTATGTTTGTTTAATGCATGGTATTTTAACTTTGTTGAATTGGGTCTGGAGCCTTTAACTTCTCCCTTTTTAATCTGTTATTTGTAACAAGTCCAGGCCAGTACTTCAACCGTTGCACATGATCCAGTGCTGTTTGATCAGTCTTTTAAAATAATTTGCACGTATTAAATAAATTGTATATTTCTGAAATCACAGCCTCCCGTCCTGTTTATTCTGGATATGTGTGGTGAACCCAATTGACATTCAACTGTCACCCTAAACCAGGGGTCAGCAATTTGCGGCTCCGGAGCCGCATGCGGCTCTTCAGCCCCTCTTTCCAAATAATATCTCAGAGTGGAGGCAAGGATCCACTGATGTGAGGGAATCGGTCCGATGCTCTAAATGGATAAATACTGCCGTGACACCGATGCGGGTTCTGCACGATGTGTGCATGCGAATGGAAGGATGAGGAGTCAGCGAGGGTTCAGCAATTTCTGATCTCACACATTGTGTTATCCACAGCAGCAGTGGCAGAGTATCAGTGTATTTTCTTTATTAGTGACATCACTGCTGTCCCATAAAGTCGCTCTTCACCTCCACCTCACTAACAAACACCTCGATGTCGGTGTCAGAGAGTTTCACTTCCTCTTCACATCGCTTGATGCCGTGCCTCCTTCAGGACTCACGGTGGAAACCCATTGGTCAGCTTCATAATTTAATATTCGAACTATAACAGCCAGGTATGCCAGCTTTGCACACCACTCATCAGCGCTCATGTCCGCTGGTGGGAGTGTGCTGACCTGTGTGTGTGCGCATCGGGATGGAACTCCGCCGTGCGCGATACAGAAAGCAGAGGAGAAATCTAAACGCGTGACCATGTGGCGGGGGGCGTGACCGTGGCGAAAAAAATTAAAAGAGGGGGTACGTGCGCCGGACCGTCCTCCTGACCTCTTGTCAAGTCGTGCGATCGACCCACACTGCCTTTGCGATGGACCGGTAGATCTCTCGCGGCACACTGGTTGAAAATTACTGATTTAAGATGCGTGCCGCCCGCCGGCCCAGTTTTTTTATTAATTTAAATCAAATAAAATGTTTACTTTTTTATTTAGGATGTGCACCTCCCGCAGGATGTGAGCCGCCCGCAGGATGTGTGCCGCAGGATGTGAGCCGCAGTTTGTGCGCCGCAGGATGGGAGCGCCCATTATTTTTTATTAATTTGATTTAATTTAATTTAAAAAAAAATGATTTAGTATGTGCGCCTCCAGCAGGATGTGGGCCGCAGGATATGCGCCGCAGGATGTGCGTGGTAGGATGTGCGCCGCCGGATGTGCCTGCACAGTTTTTTTATTAATTTGATTTAATAAAAAAAAAAGTTTTATAATTAAATATGTTTTTTATTTATGTGCGCCGGCCGCAGGATGTGCAGAGCACCCCGGCGCAGAGCCGGGGTGCATGAAGACACTTCAGCGAGGGTTCAGCAATTTCTGATCTCACACATTGTGTTATCCACAGCAGCAGTGGCAGAGCCCTGCGCGCGCTCTTCGCTGAACCCTCGCTTCCTCCTCATCCTTCCATTTGCATGCACACATCGTGCAGAACCCCGCACCGGTGTCACAGCAGTATTTATCCATTTAGAGCATCGGACCGATTCCCTCACATCAGTGGATCCTTGCCTCCACTCTGGGATATTATTTGGAAAGTTTCTTAATTTTTATGTAAGTGATCTCCTGTGCGCTCTGTGCTCTGCAAGCTCTGCGCTCTCTGTGCGCTCTGCTCTCTGAGCTCTGCGCACTGTGAACGCTCTGAGCTCCCTGCGCTCTGGGTCGCTATGTGCGCCTGATGGCTCAGTCACGTTCACTCCAGTGAATTATTGATACACGCACAGTGTTAGAAGATATTATTAAAACCTGTTAATGACTTGGCTCCGTAACTCTGCGGTTAAATCTAATCTGAACGTAATTTGCTGTCAGTTGTTTCATATATTTTTTTATTAAAAGGCTCGTGGGGAACAGATATGTTGCGCGAGCAAAACTGATCTGTTGGTTTTAATGTAAATGATGAAGTGGATCAATAATCTGGCTTCAGTTCACCACCTCAAGTCTGCGTGCCCACTTTCCCGTCTCCAAAACATTTTTACGCATGGGTCACAGTTTGCGTGGAAATACGCAAATTCTCCCGTCAACTTTGTTTTGATAAATCCCAACGTTTGCGTAGGATTCTTAAAGTGGGCTATGTTTGTTTAATGCATGGTATTTTAACTTTGTTGAATTGGGTCTGGAGCCTTTAACTTCTCCCTTTTTAATCTGTTATTTGTAACAAGTCCAGGCCAGTACTTCAACCGTTGCACATGATCCAGTGCTGTTTGATCAGTCTTTTAAAATAATTTGCACGTATTAAATAAATTGTATATTTCTGAAATCACAGCCTCCCGTCCTGTTTATTCTGGATATGTGTGGTGAACCCAATTGACATTCAACTGTCACCCTAAACCAGGGGTCAGCAATTTGCGGCTCCGGAGCCGCATGCGGCTCTTCAGCCCCTCTTTCCAAATAATATCTCAGAGTGGAGGCAAGGATCCACTGATGTGAGGGAATCGGTCCGATGCTCTAAATGGATAAATACTGCCGTGACACCGATGCGGGTTCTGCACGATGTGTGCATGCGAATGGAAGGATGAGGAGGAAGCGAGGGTTCAGCAATTCCTGATCTCACACATTGTGTTATCCACAGCAGCAGTGGCAGAGTATCAGTGTATTTTCTTTATTAGTGACATCACTGCTGTCCCATAAAGTCGCTCTTCACCTCCACCTCACTAACAAATACCTCGATGTCGGTGTCAGAGAGTTTCACTTCCTCTTCACATCGCTTGATGCCGTGCCTCCTTCAGGACTCACGGTGGAAACCCATTGGTCAGTTTCATAATTTAATATTCGAACTATAACAGCCAGGTATGCCAGCTTTGCACACCACTCATCAGCGCTCATGTCCGCTGGTGGGAGTGTGCTCACCCGTGTGTGTGCGCAATGGGATGGAACTCCGCCGTGCGCGATACAGAAAGCAGAGGAGAAATCTAAACGAGTGTCCATGTGGCGGGGGGCGTGGCCGTGGCGAAAAAAATTAAAAGAGGGGGTACGTGCGCCGGAGTGTCCTCCTGACCTCTTGTCCAGTCGTGCGATAGACCCACACTGCCTTTGCGATGGACCGGTAGATCTCTCCCGGCACACTGGTTGAAAATTACTGATTTAAGATTTGCGCCGCCCGCCGGCACAGTTTTTTTATTAATTTAAATCAAATAAAATGTTTACTTTTTATTTAGGATGTGCACCTCCCGCAGGATGTGAGCCGCAGTTTGTGCGCCGCAGGATGGGAGCGCCCATATTTTTTTATTAATTTGATTTAATTTAATTTTTAAAAAAAATATTTAGGATGTGCGCCTCCCGCAGGATATGCGCCGCAAGATATGCGCGCCCATTTTTTTTTCAATAATTTGATTTAATTTGATTTAAAAAGAAAAAAGTTTTATAATTAAATATGTTTTTTATTTATGTGCGCCTCCCGCAGGATGTGCGCCGCAGGATATGCGCCGCAGGATGTGTGCCACAGGATGTGCGCCGTAGGATGTGAGCTGCAGGATGTGCCGGCGCAGTTTTTTTATTAATTTGATTTAATAAAAAAAAAAGTTTTATAATTAAATATGTTTTTTATTTATGTGCGCCGGCCGCAGGATGTGCATGAAGACACTTCAGCGAGGGTTCAGCAATTTCTGATCTCACACATTGTGTTATCCACAGCAGCAGTGGCAGAGTATCAGTGTATTTTCTTTATTAGTGACATCACTGCTGTCCCATAAAGTCGCTCTTCACCTCCACCTCACTAACAAACACCTCGATGTCGGTGTCAGAGAGTTTCACTTCCTCTTCACATCGCTTGATGCCGTGCCTCCTTCAGGACTCACGGTGGAAACCCATTGGTCAGTTTCATAATTTAATATTCGAACTATAACAGCCAGGTATGCCAGCTTTGCACACCACTCATCAGCGCTCATGTCCGCTAGTGGGAGTGTGCTCACCCGTGTGTGTGCGCAATGGGATGGAACTCCGCCGTGCGCGATACAGAAAGCAGAGGAGAAATCTAAACGAGTGTCCATGTGGTGGGGGGGCGTGGCCGTGGCGAAAAAAATTAAAAGAGGGGGTACGTGCGCCGGAGCGTCCTCCTGACCTCTTGTCCAGTCGTGCAATAGACCCACACTGCCTTTGCGATGGACCGATAGATATCTCCCGGCACACTGGTTGAAAATAACTGATTTAAGATTTGCGCCGCCCGCCGGCACAGTTTTTTTATTAATTTAAATCAAATAAAATGTTTACTTTTTTATTTAGGATGTGCACCTCCCGCAGGATGTGAGCCGCCCGCAGGATGTGTGCCGCAGGATGTGAGCCGCAGTTTGTGCGCCGCAGGATGGGAGCGCCCATTATTTTTTATTAATTTGATTTAATTTAATTTAAAAAAAAATGATTTAGTATGTGCGCCTCCAGCAGGATGTGGGCCGCAGGATATGCGCCGCAGGATGTGCGTGGTAGGATGTGCGCCGCCGGATGTGCCTGCGCAGTTTTTTTATTAATTTGATTTAATAAAAAAAAAAGTTTTATAATTAAATATGTTTTTTATTTATGTGCGCCGGCCGCAGGATGTGCAGAGCACCCCGGCGCAGAGCCGGGGTGCATGAAGACACTTCAGCGAGGGTTCAGCAATTTCTGATCTCACACATTGTGTTATCCACAGCAGCAGTGGCAGAGCCCTGCGCGCGCTCTTCGCTGAACCCTCGCTTCCTCCTCATCCATCCATTTGCATGCACACATCGTGCAGAACCCCGCACCGGTGTCACAGCAGTATTTATCCATTTAGAGCATCGGACCGATTCCCTCACATCAGTGGATCCTTGCCTCCACTCTTGGATATTATTTGGAAAGTTTCTTAATTTTTATGTAAGTGATCTCCTGTGCGCTCTGTGCTCTGCAAGCTCTGCGCTCTCTGTGCGCTCTGCTCTCTGAGCTCTGCGCACTGTGAACGCTCTGCGCTCCCTGCGCTCTGGGTCGCTATGTGCGCCTGATGGCTCAGTCACGTTCACTGCAGTGAATTATTGATACACGCACAGTGTTAGAAGATATTATTAAAACCTGTTAATGACTTGGCTCCGTAACTCTGCGGTTAAATCTAATCTGAACGTAATTTGCTGTCAGTTGTTTCATATATTTTTTTATTAAAAGGCTCGTGGGGAACAGATATGTTGCGCGAGCAAAACTGATCTGTTGGTTTTAATGTAAATGATGAAGTGGATCAATAATCTGGCTTCAGTTCACCACCTCAAGTCTGCGCGCCCACTTTCCCGTCTCCAAAACATTTTTACGCATGGGTCACAGTTTGCGTGGAAATACGCAAATTCTCCCGTCAACTTTGTTTTGATAAATCCCAACGTTTGCGTAGGATTCTTAAAGTGGGCTATGTTTGTTTAATGCATGGTATTTTAACTTTGTTGAATTGGGTCTGGAGCCTTTAACTTCTCCCTTTTTAATCTGTTATTTGTAACAAGTCCAGGCCAGTACTTCAACCGTTGCACATGATCCAGTGCTGTTTGATCAGTCTTTTAAAATAATTTGCACGTATTAAATAAATTGTATATTTCTGAAATCACAGCCTCCCGTCCTGTTTATTCTGGATATGTGTGGTGAACCCAATTGACATTCAACTGTCACCCTAAACCAGGGGTCAGCAATTTGCGGCTCCGGAGCCGCATGCGGCTCTTCAGCCCCTCTTTCCAAATAATATCTCAGAGTGGAGGCAAGGATCCACTGATGTGAGGGAATCGGTCCGATGCTCTAAATGGATAAATACTGCCGTGACACCGATGCGGGTTCTGCACGATGTGTGCATGCGAATGGAAGGATGAGGAGTCAGCGAGGGTTCAGCAATTTCTGATCTCACACATTGTGTTATCCACAGCAGCAGTGGCAGAGTATCAGTGTATTTTCTTTATTAGTGACATCACTGCTGTCCCATAAAGTCGCTCTTCACCTCCACCTCACTAACAAACACCTCGATGTCGGTGTCAGAGAGTTTCACTTCCTCTTCACATCGCTTGATGCCGTGCCTCCTTCAGGACTCACGGTGGAAACCCATTGGTCAGCTTCATAATTTAATATTCGAACTATAACAGCCAGGTATGCCAGCTTTGCACACCACTCATCAGCGCTCATGTCCGCTGGTGGGAGTGTGCTGACCTGTGTGTGTGCGCATCGGGATGGAACTCCGCCGTGCGCGATACAGAAAGCAGAGGAGAAATCTAAACGCGTGACCATGTGGCGGGGGGCGTGACCGTGGCGAAAAAAATTAAAAGAGGGGGTACGTGCGCCGGACCGTCCTCCTGACCTCTTGTCAAGTCGTGCGATCGACCCACACTGCCTTTGCGATGGACCGGTAGATCTCTCGCGGCACACTGGTTGAAAATTACTGATTTAAGATGCGTGCCGCCCGCCGGCCCAGTTTTTTTATTAATTTAAATCAAATAAAATGTTTACTTTTTTATTTAGGATGTGCACCTCCCGCAGGATGTGAGCCGCCCGCAGGATGTGTGCCGCAGGATGTGAGCCGCAGTTTGTGCGCCGCAGGATGGGAGCGCCCATTATTTTTTATTAATTTGATTTAATTTAATTTAAAAAAAAATGATTTAGTATGTGCGCCTCCAGCAGGATGTGGGCCGCAGGATATGCGCCGCAGGATGTGCGTGGTAGGATGTGCGCCGCCGGATGTGCCTGCACAGTTTTTTTATTAATTTGATTTAATAAAAAAAAAAGTTTTATAATTAAATATGTTTTTTATTTATGTGCGCCGGCCGCAGGATGTGCAGAGCACCCCGGCGCAGAGCCGGGGTGCATGAAGACACTTCAGCGAGGGTTCAGCAATTTCTGATCTCACACATTGTGTTATCCACAGCAGCAGTGGCAGAGCCCTGCGCGCGCTCTTCGCTGAACCCTCGCTTCCTCCTCATCCTTCCATTTGCATGCACACATCGTGCAGAACCCCGCACCGGTGTCACAGCAGTATTTATCCATTTAGAGCATCGGACCGATTCCCTCACATCAGTGGATCCTTGCCTCCACTCTGGGATATTATTTGGAAAGTTTCTTAATTTTTATGTAAGTGATCTCCTGTGCGCTCTGTGCTCTGCAAGCTCTGCGCTCTCTGTGCGCTCTGCTCTCTGAGCTCTGCGCACTGTGAACGCTCTGAGCTCCCTGCGCTCTGGGTCGCTATGTGCGCCTGATGGCTCAGTCACGTTCACTCCAGTGAATTATTGATACACGCACAGTGTTAGAAGATATTATTAAAACCTGTTAATGACTTGGCTCCGTAACTCTGCGGTTAAATCTAATCTGAACGTAATTTGCTGTCAGTTGTTTCATATATTTTTTTATTAAAAGGCTCGTGGGGAACAGATATGTTGCGCGAGCAAAACTGATCTGTTGGTTTTAATGTAAATGATGAAGTGGATCAATAATCTGGCTTCAGTTCACCACCTCAAGTCTGCGTGCCCACTTTCCCGTCTCCAAAACATTTTTACGCATGGGTCACAGTTTGCGTGGAAATACGCAAATTCTCCCGTCAACTTTGTTTTGATAAATCCCAACGTTTGCGTAGGATTCTTAAAGTGGGCTATGTTTGTTTAATGCATGGTATTTTAACTTTGTTGAATTGGGTCTGGAGCCTTTAACTTCTCCCTTTTTAATCTGTTATTTGTAACAAGTCCAGGCCAGTACTTCAACCGTTGCACATGATCCAGTGCTGTTTGATCAGTCTTTTAAAATAATTTGCACGTATTAAATAAATTGTATATTTCTGAAATCACAGCCTCCCGTCCTGTTTATTCTGGATATGTGTGGTGAACCCAATTGACATTCAACTGTCACCCTAAACCAGGGGTCAGCAATTTGCGGCTCCGGAGCCGCATGCGGCTCTTCAGCCCCTCTTTCCAAATAATATCTCAGAGTGGAGGCAAGGATCCACTGATGTGAGGGAATCGGTCCGATGCTCTAAATGGATAAATACTGCCGTGACACCGATGCGGGTTCTGCACGATGTGTGCATGCGAATGGAAGGATGAGGAGGAAGCGAGGGTTCAGCAATTCCTGATCTCACACATTGTGTTATCCACAGCAGCAGTGGCAGAGTATCAGTGTATTTTCTTTATTAGTGACATCACTGCTGTCCCATAAAGTCGCTCTTCACCTCCACCTCACTAACAAATACCTCGATGTCGGTGTCAGAGAGTTTCACTTCCTCTTCACATCGCTTGATGCCGTGCCTCCTTCAGGACTCACGGTGGAAACCCATTGGTCAGTTTCATAATTTAATATTCGAACTATAACAGCCAGGTATGCCAGCTTTGCACACCACTCATCAGCGCTCATGTCCGCTGGTGGGAGTGTGCTCACCCGTGTGTGTGCGCAATGGGATGGAACTCCGCCGTGCGCGATACAGAAAGCAGAGGAGAAATCTAAACGAGTGTCCATGTGGCGGGGGGCGTGGCCGTGGCGAAAAAAATTAAAAGAGGGGGTACGTGCGCCGGAGTGTCCTCCTGACCTCTTGTCCAGTCGTGCGATAGACCCACACTGCCTTTGCGATGGACCGGTAGATCTCTCCCGGCACACTGGTTGAAAATTACTGATTTAAGATTTGCGCCGCCCGCCGGCACAGTTTTTTTATTAATTTAAATCAAATAAAATGTTTACTTTTTATTTAGGATGTGCACCTCCCGCAGGATGTGAGCCGCAGTTTGTGCGCCGCAGGATGGGAGCGCCCATATTTTTTTATTAATTTGATTTAATTTAATTTTTAAAAAAAATATTTAGGATGTGCGCCTCCCGCAGGATATGCGCCGCAAGATATGCGCGCCCATTTTTTTTTCAATAATTTGATTTAATTTGATTTAAAAAGAAAAAAGTTTTATAATTAAATATGTTTTTTATTTATGTGCGCCTCCCGCAGGATGTGCGCCGCAGGATATGCGCCGCAGGATGTGTGCCACAGGATGTGCGCCGTAGGATGTGAGCTGCAGGATGTGCCGGCGCAGTTTTTTTATTAATTTGATTTAATAAAAAAAAAAGTTTTATAATTAAATATGTTTTTTATTTATGTGCGCCGGCCGCAGGATGTGCATGAAGACACTTCAGCGAGGGTTCAGCAATTTCTGATCTCACACATTGTGTTATCCACAGCAGCAGTGGCAGAGTATCAGTGTATTTTCTTTATTAGTGACATCACTGCTGTCCCATAAAGTCGCTCTTCACCTCCACCTCACTAACAAACACCTCGATGTCGGTGTCAGAGAGTTTCACTTCCTCTTCACATCGCTTGATGCCGTGCCTCCTTCAGGACTCACGGTGGAAACCCATTGGTCAGTTTCATAATTTAATATTCGAACTATAACAGCCAGGTATGCCAGCTTTGCACACCACTCATCAGCGCTCATGTCCGCTAGTGGGAGTGTGCTCACCCGTGTGTGTGCGCAATGGGATGGAACTCCGCCGTGCGCGATACAGAAAGCAGAGGAGAAATCTAAACGAGTGTCCATGTGGTGGGGGGGCGTGGCCGTGGCGAAAAAAATTAAAAGAGGGGGTACGTGCGCCGGAGCGTCCTCCTGACCTCTTGTCCAGTCGTGCAATAGACCCACACTGCCTTTGCGATGGACCGATAGATATCTCCCGGCACACTGGTTGAAAATAACTGATTTAAGATTTGCGCCGCCCGCCGGCACAGTTTTTTTATTAATTTAAATCAAATAAAATGTTTACTTTTTTATTTAGGATGTGCACCTCCCGCAGGATGTGAGCCGCCCGCAGGATGTGTGCCGCAGGATGTGAGCCGCAGTTTGTGCGCCGCAGGATGGGAGCGCCCATTATTTTTTATTAATTTGATTTAATTTAATTTAAAAAAAAATGATTTAGTATGTGCGCCTCCAGCAGGATGTGGGCCGCAGGATATGCGCCGCAGGATGTGCGTGGTAGGATGTGCGCCGCCGGATGTGCCTGCGCAGTTTTTTTATTAATTTGATTTAATAAAAAAAAAAGTTTTATAATTAAATATGTTTTTTATTTATGTGCGCCGGCCGCAGGATGTGCAGAGCACCCCGGCGCAGAGCCGGGGTGCATGAAGACACTTCAGCGAGGGTTCAGCAATTTCTGATCTCACACATTGTGTTATCCACAGCAGCAGTGGCAGAGCCCTGCGCGCGCTCTTCGCTGAACCCTCGCTTCCTCCTCATCCATCCATTTGCATGCACACATCGTGCAGAACCCCGCACCGGTGTCACAGCAGTATTTATCCATTTAGAGCATCGGACCGATTCCCTCACATCAGTGGATCCTTGCCTCCACTCTTGGATATTATTTGGAAAGTTTCTTAATTTTTATGTAAGTGATCTCCTGTGCGCTCTGTGCTCTGCAAGCTCTGCGCTCTCTGTGCGCTCTGCTCTCTGAGCTCTGCGCACTGTGAACGCTCTGCGCTCCCTGCGCTCTGGGTCGCTATGTGCGCCTGATGGCTCAGTCACGTTCACTGCAGTGAATTATTGATACACGCACAGTGTTAGAAGATATTATTAAAACCTGTTAATGACTTGGCTCCGTAACTCTGCGGTTAAATCTAATCTGAACGTAATTTGCTGTCAGTTGTTTCATATATTTTTTTATTAAAAGGCTCGTGGGGAACAGATATGTTGCGCGAGCAAAACTGATCTGTTGGTTTTAATGTAAATGATGAAGTGGATCAATAATCTGGCTTCAGTTCACCACCTCAAGTCTGCGCGCCCACTTTCCCGTCTCCAAAACATTTTTACGCATGGGTCACAGTTTGCGTGGAAATACGCAAATTCTCCCGTCAACTTTGTTTTGATAAATCCCAACGTTTGCGTAGGATTCTTAAAGTGGGCTATGTTTGTTTAATGCATGGTATTTTAACTTTGTTGAATTGGGTCTGGAGCCTTTAACTTCTCCCTTTTTAATCTGTTATTTGTAACAAGTCCAGGCCAGTACTTCAACCGTTGCACATGATCCAGTGCTGTTTGATCAGTCTTTTAAAATAATTTGCACGTATTAAATAAATTGTATATTTCTGAAATCACAGCCTCCCGTCCTGTTTATTCTGGATATGTGTGGTGAACCCAATTGACATTCAACTGTCACCCTAAACCAGGGGTCAGCAATTTGCGGCTCCGGAGCCGCATGCGGCTCTTCAGCCCCTCTTTCCAAATAATATCTCAGAGTGGAGGCAAGGATCCACTGATGTGAGGGAATCGGTCCGATGCTCTAAATGGATAAATACTGCCGTGACACCGATGCGGGTTCTGCACGATGTGTGCATGCGAATGGAAGGATGAGGAGTCAGCGAGGGTTCAGCAATTTCTGATCTCACACATTGTGTTATCCACAGCAGCAGTGGCAGAGTATCAGTGTATTTTCTTTATTAGTGACATCACTGCTGTCCCATAAAGTCGCTCTTCACCTCCACCTCACTAACAAACACCTCGATGTCGGTGTCAGAGAGTTTCACTTCCTCTTCACATCGCTTGATGCCGTGCCTCCTTCAGGACTCACGGTGGAAACCCATTGGTCAGCTTCATAATTTAATATTCGAACTATAACAGCCAGGTATGCCAGCTTTGCACACCACTCATCAGCGCTCATGTCCGCTGGTGGGAGTGTGCTGACCTGTGTGTGTGCGCATCGGGATGGAACTCCGCCGTGCGCGATACAGAAAGCAGAGGAGAAATCTAAACGCGTGACCATGTGGCGGGGGGCGTGACCGTGGCGAAAAAAATTAAAAGAGGGGGTACGTGCGCCGGACCGTCCTCCTGACCTCTTGTCAAGTCGTGCGATCGACCCACACTGCCTTTGCGATGGACCGGTAGATCTCTCGCGGCACACTGGTTGAAAATTACTGATTTAAGATGCGTGCCGCCCGCCGGCCCAGTTTTTTTATTAATTTAAATCAAATAAAATGTTTACTTTTTTATTTAGGATGTGCACCTCCCGCAGGATGTGAGCCGCCCGCAGGATGTGTGCCGCAGGATGTGAGCCGCAGTTTGTGCGCCGCAGGATGGGAGCGCCCATTATTTTTTATTAATTTGATTTAATTTAATTTAAAAAAAAATGATTTAGTATGTGCGCCTCCAGCAGGATGTGGGCCGCAGGATATGCGCCGCAGGATGTGCGTGGTAGGATGTGCGCCGCCGGATGTGCCTGCACAGTTTTTTTATTAATTTGATTTAATAAAAAAAAAAGTTTTATAATTAAATATGTTTTTTATTTATGTGCGCCGGCCGCAGGATGTGCAGAGCACCCCGGCGCAGAGCCGGGGTGCATGAAGACACTTCAGCGAGGGTTCAGCAATTTCTGATCTCACACATTGTGTTATCCACAGCAGCAGTGGCAGAGCCCTGCGCGCGCTCTTCGCTGAACCCTCGCTTCCTCCTCATCCTTCCATTTGCATGCACACATCGTGCAGAACCCCGCACCGGTGTCACAGCAGTATTTATCCATTTAGAGCATCGGACCGATTCCCTCACATCAGTGGATCCTTGCCTCCACTCTGGGATATTATTTGGAAAGTTTCTTAATTTTTATGTAAGTGATCTCCTGTGCGCTCTGTGCTCTGCAAGCTCTGCGCTCTCTGTGCGCTCTGCTCTCTGAGCTCTGCGCACTGTGAACGCTCTGAGCTCCCTGCGCTCTGGGTCGCTATGTGCGCCTGATGGCTCAGTCACGTTCACTCCAGTGAATTATTGATACACGCACAGTGTTAGAAGATATTATTAAAACCTGTTAATGACTTGGCTCCGTAACTCTGCGGTTAAATCTAATCTGAACGTAATTTGCTGTCAGTTGTTTCATATATTTTTTTATTAAAAGGCTCGTGGGGAACAGATATGTTGCGCGAGCAAAACTGATCTGTTGGTTTTAATGTAAATGATGAAGTGGATCAATAATCTGGCTTCAGTTCACCACCTCAAGTCTGCGTGCCCACTTTCCCGTCTCCAAAACATTTTTACGCATGGGTCACAGTTTGCGTGGAAATACGCAAATTCTCCCGTCAACTTTGTTTTGATAAATCCCAACGTTTGCGTAGGATTCTTAAAGTGGGCTATGTTTGTTTAATGCATGGTATTTTAACTTTGTTGAATTGGGTCTGGAGCCTTTAACTTC